>NC_091456.1:17873174-18173220 GCF_027789765.1 Dendropsophus ebraccatus | reverse complement strand
ATACATAAAAAAAGTTCCCCTTTAACACCTTAAGAACATTCATTTTATTCAAATGTAGATACGAATAGTTAGATGTTTAAAAATTACTTCTTTTTTTTTATATGAGACATATGCAAGAGTATACGGCAGTGTGCTATAAGGGACCTTAGTCAAACAAAATTTAAATCTACAACCCCAACAAACTCTATTGCAGGGATGGGGAACCTTCCGCCCTCCAGCTGTTGCAAAACTACAATTCCCATCATGCCTGGACAGCCGTTAACTGTCCAGGCATGATGGGAGTTGTAGTTTTGCAACAGCTGGAGAGCCGAAGGTTCCCCATCCCTGCTGTATTCTATCTAAAATCTCCTGGGTACAAATATTTGATGCATTACAATAGCCCCCTTTGTTACTGGCATCCTAGATGACCCTTCTCCAAGTAGTCACCTCGCTTGCTCATTGGTCACATATATTTGACATGAATAAGCTGAGATTCAGCACAGTGTTTGTAATGTACGTAAGAGAATGTGGACTGAGTCTGCTCATAACAATATGGTAGAAAAGGTCAATGAATGTTTGCTCTAGGGCCTAAACTCTTACATAACATACAAGGTTTTTGTAGTTTGTTTGATTTTTTTTTTTTACTATACAGCAGCAGCCTGTGTGCCTTCCCCTCACCATAAATGTATCTGCAGGAGCCGATAAGGACTCTCACATTCTACATTCATAGCATTCCAACTATAGGGATACAAGTAGGTTTATGTAAGCAGTATAATGGTTGTTATGGCCAGGGGAGAACTGCCATGTGCTCCTAAATAAATAGCAGTAAAAAGGGTTGGAAAATATTTAACCCTATCAGGGCCAGCTAATTTTGGCCTTAAAGGGGAACTCTGGCCAAAAAATAAAAAATAAAATCAGCTGCAGGCACGGGGTACAAGAACATGTGCTGATTGGTTCCTATTAAAATGGTAAATTACTTCATTGTTTACAGCATGAATAAGGGTCCTATTACACAGGGCCAGATGAATACTGTAAATGAGCGCCAATCTGGTAGATCGGTGCTCGTTTACCGGGCCTATTACATGGCCTGATAATCATATAGCAAGGGTTGCATGGACATCGTTACAGTTTGCTGAAACAGTATACATAACCTATGCACGTTCCAGGGCTCCTCCAGTGGTCCGCTTCTCCTCGGGTCCCGCACGCCCCAGCTTCAGAGCGGCCTGTCTCAGCTGACAGGCCGCTCAGCCAATCACTGGCCACGGCGGTGCCGGACTGTCATTGGCTGGGTGGCCTGCCAGCTCGGACACATGCCATTGTGAAGCTGCAGCGAGCGAGACCCGGAAGAAGCAGGCTGCAGGAGGAACGTGGATAGGTAATGCATACTGTTGGCAGGATGCTATTACACCTGGCAATGCACGGTCAGCGGACGATGTTTTTAGGTTTGGGCCTAAAGCAACAATCAGCTGATGATCGTTTCATCGGCTGATCGTTGTCTCTATTACACTGAGCGATAACCTGCCAATTATAGGTCCGTGTAATAGGGCCCTAAGAGTACACAGCGACAGACTACCCGAAAGTAAAGGAGGATAATACATTAGCATGATTACCTGCCAATAGGCCCCTTCATTTCCTCCATAGGGCGCATCCCTATGCCCGCCTGCTGGCATTGATACTGTCCGACATTCTTCAGGTCAGGGAGGGTCCTGTTTCGGGTTGGGGGGACTATGACTCCTTGGTGAGTGAGAAGAGTCAGCAGGTTCTGAGAATTGGTTCCCCTGGGAAACTCAAAAGGGGATACACTCTGAAAAGGTAAAGCAAAGAATTAGGAACTTAGGGTCCTATTCCATGGGCCAATGGGGGCCCGATCAATAAAGTAAACAAGCAGCAATCTGCTAGATCGGCGCTGGTTTACTGGGCCTATTACAAGGCCTGATAATCGTTTAGCGAGGGCTGCAGGGACATAGTTACCGATGTCCTTGCAGCCCTTGTTTAAACACCATACATTACCTAAGCATATTGCAGGTCTTCTCCTGCGCTCCTTCTTCCTCCGGGTCCCGCACAGCAGCAGCTTCGGTGCGCGGAGGCGGTACTGGCCAGTGATTGGGTGAGCGGTCTGTCAGCTAAGACAGGCTGCACCGAAGCTGTTGCTGCGTGCGGGACCGGGAGGAAGAAGGAGCGCAGGAGAAGACCTGCAACATGCTTAGGTAAGCATGGTGCTTGTGAAATCGTCAGTTGCCCACCGCGCATCGCTATTTCACGCAGCAATGCGCGGTCGGTGCCCGATGATTTTAGGTTTGAACCTAAATAAACAATCAGCCGATGACACGATCATCGGCTGATCGTTGTCTCTATTCCAGGGAGCGATATTTGGACAAATTGGGCCGATTCGGCCAATTATCGCTCCATGGAATAGGCCCCTTACTTATGGTAATTATTACTATATACATTCTGATACATTTTTATCTAGTGTAATCCTAAATACAAAACACACTGTAACAAAAAATAATTTACAGGACAGATATACTTTGTGGTTGACACATTATACTGAGGTCTCCTCTGCTACACAGGTTGTCTTACCTTTGTGGGTGAGCCCAGTATAGTTGGTAGGGGGCTCCTATGCATAAACTCAGAAAACTTGGGCGATGACCTGAGAGGTCGGGTGGACTGTAGGCCGTGGATGGGCTGCGGGGGGCTTGGCTTTGTAAAGACATCTCTAGGTATTATGGGATCTGATAGCTGTTTCTTAATCTTTTGTTTGCTTGGTTGCAGATCGGACAAGTTCGGAGCACTGTTCAGACGAGATCCCATTCTACATGAACTCTGAGCCGGCACAGGAATACCTGTAAGAGATACAAAGACCGTGACACACTCCACCAACAGTGTTTTACAGGACCTGGTACCATAGAAAATTTAAAAAATCTATCCTTTATCTCACTAACCCTTAAAGGAATACTCCGGCAAAAAAAAAAAAAAAATCTTTAAAATCAACTGGCGTCATAATTAGATTTAATATATATATTTTTTAGGCATCGCTATACTCAGAACCTCAGACAGAATTATTAGGAAGATTTCCAATGAAATATAGATACAAAAGTACACTGGTGTCAGAAACTTTATATTGTAATTCTACTTAAAAACTTGTCCAGTACTTATCAGCTGCTGTATGTCCTGCAGGAAGTGGTGTTTTATTTCCAGTGTGACATAGTGCTCTCTGCTGCCACCTCTGTCCATGACATGAACTATCCAGAGCAGGAGAGGTTTTCTATGGAGATTTGCTGCTGCTCTGGACAGTTCCTGACATGGACAGAGGTGGCAGCAGAGAGCACTGTGTCAGACTGGAGAGAATATGCCACTTCCTGCAAGACATACAGCAGCTGATAAGTACTGGAAGACTTGAGATTTTTAGATTTAATTAAATTACAACTCTATATGAACTTTCTGACACCAGTTGATTTTAAAGGAAAAAAAAATTAACCTGAGTAACCCTTTAAATCACAGAATATTCTAATGGTCGGATTAGTTATTAAACCTTTAGTACCAGACAGAACAAAATGTCTCTAGGCCTCCATAATCAATGTCCCACCAATTCTCTCTCATACACAGATCAATAAATGCCTTTTATCCTGGGCAGCTCAGACTGCCTGGTACATCTCTAGCTGTTCCTACCATAGTGCTGGGAAAACACCAGTGTGTGTTGACAACCAGTCTTATCTGTGCATGCGTGACTTAAGGACTGAGTCAGCGGGTGACTCACAGTGATACTGGACTGTTTACCACATACATGAATACCATATGGTCTGATTTCAGAAGTGGATTGTATACACCTAGTTACAACTGTCTGACCGAGTCATGGCCACAGCTGAGGGTTTGCTGCAGTGTATCAGTGTAGGCAAAGCTATCTCTGGCTCCCATATGTTACTTCTGATAAATAACTATTGCCCATCACTGGATTTCTCATGCTGTACTCACCATACTCGGGACTCCTATTTCTGGGCTCTGCACCTCCAGGGCTTCTGCTGATGGCCTGCAGGGGCTGCTCTGGAATGGTGCCCACTGTGACAGACACGAGAAGTAAGCAGAGTTATAGGTAAAGTGCACCTGTTGCAATTTTGTTTTAAAAGAAATCAACAGGGGTTGTGATCGCAAGCAGTTCTGCAATATAATCTCTTTATAGTTTTTTAGGGTAGCTTCACACGTACGGTAACGCACCAGATTTTCTGCTGCGGATCCGCAGCAGATTTGACTAAATGAATTAACACAGCATTAAATCTGCACTGTCAAACCTGCTGCAGATCTGCTGCGGATCCGCATGCAGATTTGATGGTGCAGATTTGATGCTGTGTTCATTCACTTAGTCAAACCCGCTGCGGATCTGCTGAAAATCTGGTGCGCTACCGTACGTGTGAAGCTACCCTTAAAGATTTTTATGTTTAAATTGTTATACATATGGCCACTAGGTGTCTCTCGATCTGTCCAACTGTGCTCCATGCTCTCTCAATGCTGATATTTGGTCTTTTTTCAGTTCACAAAAAGTGACCAAACACAACAAGTCCCAGTCCTTTACCCACTGGCGCAAGGTCCTGCAGGAAGTGGTGCATTCTCTCCAGTCTGACATGGTGCTATTTGCTTCTATTTAAAAATCTTCCAGTACTTATCAGCTGCTGTATGACCTGCAGGAAGTGGTGTATTCTTTCCAGTCTGAAAGAGTGCTCTCTGCTGCCACCTCTGTCCATGTCAGGAACTGTCCAGAGGAATAGAGGTTTTCTATGGGGATTTGCTACTGCTCTTGACAGTTCCTGCCACAAACAGAGGTGGCAGAGAGCACAGTGTCACTTCCTACAGGACATACAGAAGCTGATAAGTACTGGAAAACTGGAGATTTTTAAACAGAAGTAAATTACAAATCTGTATAACTTTCTGAAAAGGTTTTCGCCAGAGAGTATATTGAAAAACTGCTTGGGATCACAACCCCTGTATATTTCTAGCGTTGCACAAATATGAGTCAAGACACAATGTACACAACTTTTAATCTCATTTTGATGCTGCTTCTTCACATGTACCGTATCCCAGCTGATTTTCCGCAGCAGATTTGGCTAAATGAATGAACACAGCATTAAATCTGCACTGTAAAATCCGCTGCGGATCCGCAGCAGAAAATCATCTGGGATACGGTACATGTAAAGCTACCCTTATAAGTAGTATAACATGTTTTTTGATATGTATGCAGAAGTGGTTCTAAAGCCCTCGCTATAAATCGTAATTAATTTTTTTTTACACAAGGGTATGAGAAACCCTTTATCATAGGCCAGCCATACAACACATACATTTAGGTATACTGTTTGCTTGCTGATAGAGTTGCCATTTGTAGGACTTTTCCTTTCATTTAAAACCTGTACAATAACTAGCACTGTAAGAACCAGCCTACCTTGTGGAGAGGGAATGTATGGTTTTGCTCCTCCGAATGAAAGCCTCCTTGGTGTTGGGGCAGAGGCGATTTCCCCAGGGTAAGGAGGGGATGTTCCAGCTTTAATGAAATGTAGGGGGCTGGCACTGCTGGACTTCCGCACCACACCAGACCTACAACCAAGACATCCCACCATAAGAAATAATGTATAATGAACCAAAACATGTTTGTTGTCTTAAAGAACTGTAATAACATATCATTTGATCATATCACCTTTCATACATAACAAATACACTAATGCTTAAAGGGGTACTCCAGTGCAAAAGAAAATAAAAATACTTTCAAATCAACTAGTGTCAAAAAGTTATATAGATTTGTAAATTACTTCTGTTTAAAAATGTCAATCCTTCCAGTACTTATCAGCTGTTGTACATCCTGCAGGAAGTGGTGTATTCTCTCCAGTCTGACACAGTGCTCTCTGCTGCCACCTCTGTCCGTGTCTGGAACTGTCCAGAGCAGGAGAGATTTTTCTACCAGGATTAGCTGCTGCTCTGGACAGTTCCTGATATGGACAGAAGTGGCAGCAGAGAGCACTGTGTCAGACTGGAAAGAATAGAAGTAAATTACAAATCTATATAACTTTCTGAAAGCAGTTCATTTGAAAGAAGAAAAAAAAATTATAATCAGAGTTCCCCTTTAATTGTTAGGCTATCCCATCCATCTGGGCCTATTCTGAAACCCAGCCACTCTGCTGTTCACTATGCCCCTCAGCCATTCTCTCAGCACACAGGTACATCCTATACAAACCTCTGTGGTGTGTACTGATTGGGGGACTGCAAATTCTGCTCAATCCGCCGATAATTGTCAATTTGAGTCGGGACTGGAATGGGCACAGACTGACCGTATCTGCTGACCGACGCCTGGGACAGTCTACAGGGGAGAAAGCAACACACCATCAGCTAAAACAGCCTAAACAATATCAAACATGGACAATACACTGACATAACCGGGTTTAATTCATTACTTAGCCAAGGAGATATCCCATATACCGTACTTTCTTGCTTTATAAAGAAAATATCTCGCTAAAAAATGTTTGCGTCTTATATTCAGCAGACTGGGCGGCCCGATACTGCCAGACAGTCCTGACTGTTCCTAATGGTCAGGCAAAGAGCTGATTCAGCACTGTACCCAACTGCTGGGTGACCTCTGCAGCTACAGTTAGGGGCCTATTCCACGGAGAAATGATCGGTCAAATCGGCCCGATTCGGCCAATTTCCGCTTAGTTGAATAGAGACAACAATCAGCCGATGATCGTGTCATCGGCTGATCATTTAGGTGCAAATCATCAGGCACTGACCGCGCATCGCTACGTGGAATACCGACTGATTTCACAAGCACAATGCTTACCTAAGCATGTTGCAGGTTTTCTCCTGCGCTTCTTCTTCCTCTCGGTCCCGCGCACAGCAGCAGCCTCAGTGCGGGGTGTCTGAGCTGACAGACCACTCAGCCAATCACTGGCCAGGACCGCCGCGGCCAGTGATTGGCTGAGCGGTCTGTCAGCTCAGACAGGCCGCACTGAAGCTGCTGCTGCACGTGGGACTGAGAGGAAGAAGGAGCGCAGGAAAAGACCTGCAACATGCTTAAGTAAAGTATGGTGTTTAAACAAGGGCTGCAAGGACATCAGCAACGCCCTGCAGCCCTCGCTAAATTATTATCAAGCCTTGTAATAGGCCCAGTAAAAGAGCGCCGATCTACCAGATTGGCGCTCGTTTACATTATTGATCGGGTCCCCATCAGCATGTGGAATAGGACCCATAGCTACACTGTCTTCTCCCTTCTCCTTCTGGACACAGATCAGTGACATCGGCGCCGGCCAGGAGGGGAGGATGGAGGTTATGCGCATCTCCTCCAGATTCCTGCATGTAAACCCCTGGGAACTAACCAAGAACAGAAGGTGAAGGACCTGCAGGACCCTCAGGGATTTCACAGTCATGTGATTAGTGACTAGTCATGTGACTGGAGACAGGCTCCCTATAGATAAGTAGGGACAGCATTAAATGTATGGATCTGTCTCTGTGTGTCTGCCTATCTGAATATAGTAGCAGAGCTGTTTGTGTATGGAGGTGTAGCAGAGTTGTGTGTCTGTATGTTGGTGTAGTAGCACTGTGTGTGTCTGCGGGTATGTTTATGTAGCAGATCTGGGTGTGTAGGATGTAGCAGAGGTGTGTGTATTTTGATGTAGTAAATTTGGGCTGTATGATGCAACAGAGTTGAGTGTGTAGTGTGCATGCAGCAGAGCTGTGTATGTGTGGGTATAAGGTATTGTCATTCACTGCCTTAAACCCATTCACTGCCTTAGACCACCAAGAAAGTTTATTAACATGAATTTTTTATGTTTTTTGTTTTCAGTTGTTTAAATAAGGAGTGTGTCATATAGTCAAGTGCTTCTTAAAAAGCGAAAAATCTGGTAACTAGTGTGGTAGAAGGTTCAGTGGCCAATGCCGTATCGTCGCCTGAGAGGTTATGGTCATAAAAAGATGCTCATATCTATAGCATCATTACCAAAAGGAAGAATATACGTCTATATGAAGGAAAATAATACTATGTCTATGATACAGCTAAAGTACAGTTATATTTACAGCTCTTACCTGGATGGACTGGGGGAACAGCTATATGGAAGCGTCGGTGAGGGGGTCCGGGCCCGGCTCTCCAGACCAGCCGATGTCAGCAAAGAACTAAGCAGAAGTAAGTAAAAAGAATGAAGACCTTCAAAAAGTCAAATGTTAGTCTTATAGTCTTACAGTGTCCTAGACTTAATCTGCTTAATATATATATATATATATATATATATATATATATATATATATATATATATATATATATATATATATATAAACTGTGGTCAGATTATATGATAAGGTCATGTGTTGCTAGCTTTAAAGGTACATAGTCTGTATAAAGGTTAGCTTGCTTACCCACTATACATTAAAGTATCTTGGATGGGCTTGCTTGTGGTAGCTTCTGCAATATCACCTAGAACATAAAGAAAATAGCTCAGAGCTATGATAAAGCCAAATAGAACAGGTAAAAAGTCATAATCCTGTTAGTCGGAAAGTCTTTTAGACGGCACTTCTGTGTCTATGGGTGGTGCTTGCAGTAAGAAAAAAATTCCAGTAGTATTATAAAAGTTCAATCTCGGCACTTACCATAATGCTTCATGATTTTTATTGTAGAAAAAAAGTCCAGTACAAAAAACAACAGCAACAGGACGTTTCGGCGTCAAGCCTTCCTCAACTGTTGAGGAAGGCTTGACACCGAAACGTCCTGTTGCCAGTGTTTTTTGTAATGGACTTTTTTCTACAATAAAAATCATGAAGCATTATGGTGAGTGCCGAGATTGAACTTTTATAATACTGTTGGTCAACTTGACCAATCATGTTCAGGAAAGTAGGATGGGCAACACTGGTCTATCCTCCATAAGGACAACAATTAGAGATAAGCCCAACTCGAGCATGCTCAGGTCCGTCTGACCCAGAGCGTGCGGCATTTGATTAGCGTTGGCTGCAGAGGTTGGATGCAGCCCTAGGGAAATCTGGCAACCATAGGCTATATACTTGTTTTACAGGCAGCCTTAAGTTTGCATCCAACTTCTTCAGCCACTGCTAATCAAATGCCACACACTCGGGTTCAGACAGACCTGAGCATGCTCGAGTTGGGCTCATCGCTAACAATTATTGAAATTCACTGTGCCCAATCCCTCCTTCTCTTAGCATGTATGCGGTGGGAAAAAGTTGTCAGACCCCAAGCACATGGGACCTTTGGCCATGCCATGGATATTGGTGGGCTCGGACAACTTCTTTCTAAAGGTGCACAGGCAGAGGAAAGGGGTACTCCAGCAAAAAATCTTGTTCTTTCAAATCAACTGGTGTCAGAAAAAAAGTTATATAGATTTGTAATTTACTTCTATGTAAAAATATCAAGTCTTCCCGTACTTATTAGCTACTGTATGCCCTGCAGGAAATGTTGTTTTCTTTCCAGTCTGCCAGAGTGCTCTCTGCTGCCATCTCTGTCCATGTCAGGAACTGTCCAGAGCAGGAGAGGTTTTCTATGGGGATTTGCAGCTGCTCTGGAAAGTTCCTGACATGGACAGAGATGGCAGCAGAGAGCACTCTGGCAGACTGGAAAGAAAACAACATTTCCTGCAGGACATACAGCAGCTGATAAGCATGGGAAATAAATTACGAGTCAATATAATTTTCAACATTAGATCGGCTTTAGCTGCGTTTACGCAGACAGATTTATCTGATAGATTTTTTAAGTCAAAGCAAGAAACTATAAACAGAGAACAAGTCATACAGGAAAGACTGAGATTTCTCCTTTTTTCAGATCCATTCCAGGCTTTGGCTTCAAAAAAATCTGTCAGATAAATGTTTGGGAGTAAACGCAGCCTAAAGGCAGGTTATTATAGCCAGTATATACAGTTCTGAAAACAATGTTTGTTAGACAAATAGATCATAGACAGAGATAGATATAGAAAACTCTATATATCTATATCCAAAGCAAGAACCTTGGAAAGTAAGAAAGAAAGCAAGGAAAGGAAAGGAAAGAAAAGAAAAAGAATACTGGGATCTTTCCAAACCATTCCAATAGCTCTTGGCCAAACTGTTGCTGTCCGCCTGCCAAGAAGCCTGGAGGCATATGGGCCTGGGTATGAAACACTATGTGAATCTTTGTTTGAATTGCCTGGGAAACAGCCCAGACAGTAATAATGATGTTGAGTAGGAGCGGGGGGTTATTAGCCAGCAATATGCAAAGAGGAGGAACACAGGGACACGGGCAGAATAACAAAGCATCACAATGGTCCTATTAGCCTCCATGCGTCACTCTGCCTATCACCGAGCGCTGCTTCTTATTTAACTCCTTTTCAGTAAATCAAGTACATTACACATGAAACGAGCTTTAGAAAGGATCTTCAAGGAGAAGACAGCTGCTTCTAAAGAGCCGCATTTAAACAAAGCTTTATGCAAAGCGCCTGTGAATCGCCTGGACGTGTGCCGCGCTCGGCCTTATTTTTATGTCAGACGGGAAGACAAGTCCTTAGCTGCCAAAGACTTAGAAGTAACAATGGCTCGAAACATGAATCGAATAGAGCCTGAGCTGGATCAATCCGCAGCTAATTTATGAAGCCAGAATGTCAGGACTTGTCCGCTGGATTAGACATAGGGGAATGGATTATGTTGGTAAATCTCCCTCTACGTTACCTATGTCAAGAGCAATAAGCCAAAAACTGTATCCCCATGTTCTATGCTGCTGAGAACAATCATTTTGGACTGGGGAAAGGATAACTATATTGTTCTTCAATGGGCTCTGAAAATGGCTTTATCCTCAGGGTCCTAATACACTGAGCGATTTTTAACGATTAACGACTAATGATCTCAAACGAGATTGTTTATCGTTAATCTGAAAACGTTCACCATATTACACAGAACGATGGTCGTTAGTTACGATCATTACTACGATCGTTATTGCGATCGTTACGGTGATCATTTAGGGTACTATTACACGGAACAATAATCGGCCAGATTCGGCCGATTATCGCTCCATGTGATAAATACAACGATCAGCCGATGACAACGATCATCGGCTGATTGTCGATATAGGTTCGGACCTATTCTCGTCGGGCGCCGACTGCGCATCGCTTCGTGTAATAACGGTGCACGGCCGGCGACTGATGATATACATTACCTATCCACGTTCCAGGGCTGCTGCTGCGGTCTTCTTCTCCCCGGGTCCTGCGCGCTCTAGCTTCAAAGTGGCCTGTCAGCTGACAGGCCGTCCAGCCTGTGATTGGCTGAGCAGCCTATCAGCTGACAGGCCACTCTGAAGTTAGAGCGCGTGGGGCCCGTGGAGAAGAAGACCGCAGCAGCAGCCCTGGAACGTGGATAGGTAATGTATATAGTTAAGCAAGGGCTGCAAGGACATCGGTAACAATGTCCCTGCAGCCCTTGTTTAACGATTATCGGGCCGTGTAATAGCTCCAGTAAACGAGCGACGATCTAGCAGATCGCTGCTCGTTTACAGGTATTATCGGGCCCCATCGGCCCGTGTAATACCACCCTTACTTCTTCTGATCCCAGCAAAACAATGGACAATGTGCTATTACACTGAACGATTAGTGAAAAAATGTGGAACTTGAGCAAACGAATGTGGAATTACAGTGAACGATTAGTGAACGATTAACAATAATTTTAGGTTCAGATCTAAATCAACGATTAACGACATATGAACGATTTTTCGATCATTGCCTGCAATTACACAGAACGATTATCGTTTAAATTCGAACAATATAACAATTTTTCGTACGATAATCGTCCCGTGTAATAGGGCCCTAAGTCAGGGATGTTCAGTCATAACAAGGGTAGGGAACAAGTTCTTGCAAAACTACAACTCCCATCATGCCTGGATAGCCAAAGTTAAAGCTTTGGCTGTCCAGACCCGCAGGTCGGCACGTGACCCACAGCTCCATTCAGTACAGCACTCGGCTCTTTCCAGCGGCTCCATAGAGAATAAATGGAGCAGCGAGTCATGCAACGACTTCGGCTACGATATTAAAAAAAGAGCAGGAGCGCAGATCTAGAGATACCCTGGGGGAACAGAGGTCGAACCCCCCCACAGTCTCATACTAGTCCCTTTTCCTGTGGAAATATAACTCCTTTTCAGTAAATGAACAACATTTTAACTTGTAACGAGCTTCAGAAAGGATCTTCAAGGAAAAGAAGCCGCTAAATTTTCTTACATTCATCCTCTGCGCTGTTTCCGTACAGTCTGAAGTTAAACCCCTATGCTAATAAGGAGGTTTGCACCAACCCGCCCACCCCTTCTAATAAATATCAAGCAAGTAGGCCGCCCAGGGCAGATCAGTGCACTGGAGGCAGTAGTCCTGCCAAAAGTGCACCAAACCACTTTATTAGCTTATACCAAGAATGACTGTAAGAAACGTACCAAAAAAATGGTGTGTATATATATAAAACCTTTGTAGAGAACATGTATAGGACAGGCCTGGCTGCCCTCAGAAGGTTCCCGGCTGCCATGAAAATCAATCTCCACCTGCAATGGTGTTGCTTGGCAGCTTATAGGGTCACAGAGGCCTACATATTTATTACACGGTCATGATTTGATCATAGCATGTAATGTGTTGATCAGAAACTTTACCAGTCCTGGCAGCTAGCATGGAAGTCCAGCTGTCCACGCTGACCAAGGCCCGAAGTGATCACATGCGGCTGTCACCAAGGGGTTAATTTGCTTCTTTGCTCAATAATTTCCCATTTTTGACCCTAGTTTTCTGGTGAAAGCAACGATCATTCCCCGAAGTTTGTTCAACATATCATTGGATGCAAACAAACCTTGGGAACTTGGAAACTGTGCCGGCACCATAACAAAATCATCAGTGTCGCAGGAGGAGTTCTTACTGCTGCTCTCTGCCGATTCCTTTGAACCTTGAAGAAATCCCGGAGAATCGGGGATGGGCGAGACCAAGGTTTTCTCTTGCAGTTGCTGCATTTCGCCAAGGGATTGCTGGGGGAAAGAAAGAAAGCAAAGTATTACAAGTAGCAAAAACTCTACCATTCAGGAGACTTATCAGCACTGGATCTACTAACAGTGATCTCCCTCATCTAAATCGGAAGAACTGATGATCGCGAAATACACACGGAGCCGCTGAAATTAATATTGCCTGACGCTGCATAATAGAGAGGGTTATCTGGGAAGTTTATATTAATGGCCTATAGTCAGGATAGAACATCAACATGTGATTAGCGAGGCCTTCTGCTTCCAGACCCATTTATTGAGTATATGCTGGAGCCGCAGATCAACTGATTGGTGGGGGTGATAGATCAGCAATTATAATCAGGAATATCCTGATTATAAAATTCATGGAAACCCCCTTTAAAGGGGTATTCTAAAGAAAGTTATAAAGATTTGTAAATCACTTCTATTTAAAAATCTCCAGTCTTCCAGTACTTATCAGCTGCTGTATGTCCTGCAGGAAGTGAAGTCTGACACCGTGCCCTCTCCTGCCACCTCTGTCCATGACAGGAACTATCCTGAGCAGCAGCAAATCACCACAGAAAACCTTTCCTGCTCCACTTTCCCATTACACACAATATGTAAGGATGGTAGTAGCATCCCGTAATTTAAAAAAAAAAGTTGGAGCTTTGCACTTTGCATAATTCTTGAGCACTGTTCAAAATTATTAAAATGTAATCTAACTGTGAATGCTGTCACTTCTTTCTGATAAAACGCTTAATTTATACATTTACAGTCAGACCACAGTGCAGCCCACTGTTAAAGGGGTACTCCGGCGGAGGGGGGGGGCACTTTTTTGATGGGACAGTGAAGGAGGCGGGATCTGTGTCAAGTCCGCTCAGATCCCGCCTCTTTCACTGAATGGCTGAGCGGACCTGAGACGTAGCGTCTCGGGCGGCGTCAGACACCAGGAAGCGGCCGGGAACCGGGCACCAGAGCGCCGCGATGCGGGACCCGCCGCTGGAACCCCTTTAAGAGAGAATGGGTACATTTCATGCTATAATCAAATAAAGGGTGTTAGATATTTTAGAGGAACTCTTAAAGGAAAACATGTAGAAGCATGAAACTGATATGTCCCTATAGCGTACGGTGGCGCTGAGGATGCAGTTTCTTAAGTTCCCCTCGGTGCCGTTTATGTGTAGTTTGTAGTTTAAGTCATATGCTAATGAGGCTGTTTGGTG
Organism: Dendropsophus ebraccatus; assembly: GCF_027789765.1. NCBI lineage: Eukaryota > Metazoa > Chordata > Amphibia > Anura > Hylidae > Dendropsophus > Dendropsophus ebraccatus. The sequence goes on along the minus strand of NC_091456.1, from coordinate 18,159,069 downwards.
CCCTGGGGGTGGGACTACTGTCCTCAGTGCATGATCTGTCCCTGCCGCCCCTTCTAATGAATATTGGGGTTGCACTTGGCAGTGACAGCAGAGTGCCAGATGAATATTCATTAGTAGGGGCCAGCTGGTTTTGACGGTGGTAGTCTCGCTTTAAGTGCACCAAACCCCCTCATTAGCATATGGCTTAAACCACAAACTACATGAAAACAGCACAGAGGGGAAAGTAAGAAACTACCTTCATCCCCCATGCGATACTTCTAACCTGCTGATAGTTCCCCTCTAAGATAAAGCTATAGACTTACAGGTGGAGATGCCAAATGTGACGTGGAAGAACTGCTACAAGAACTTCCTGAGCCGGAGCTGGGATATGATGGCATTGGCACAGGGGCAGCTGGAAGACATGAAGATTACAACAGGTTATAGGTTAAATTACTTTTATAAAGCAAAGCCTTAACAGGCTCTTAAAGGGACTTTCCAGGCATTTTACATTGATGGCTTATCCACAGGATAGGCAATAAGTGTCAGATTGCCATATACAATTTCTACACATACAGTACTGCGATGGGATTGAACACAAGCCCTAAGAGTCGCATATTAAAAAGTATTACGGTTTCACTTTTTAACTTCATTATAAAAAGTGAGAGACATTTCCAAAGTGCTACTGTCTCTTTGCTGTGACTGGATGAGGCGTTGATTGTTTACTTCTAGGAGATAGAAATGGGTCGTAGTCATGTAACTCACACACAATACATGGCTTGTTATAGGAAAGAGCACAGAAAGCTGTTCTGCCATGAGCCATGTGTTTGTGTATCCCATGACCAGAAGAGATTTTTACTCCCTGGTAGTAAACAATGAAGATTCATATTCAATCCATGACCAGAGATTCTGGAAATCAAGTATACTGAATTACATAAACTTTCCTTATACAATGAGGAGGAAGGATATGCAAAATAGTTCTCACACCACTTAGGAAAAGTGGTGTCTCATCAAGTCAGTGTTTCACTCCATCTAGGAGTCTTAGAACATTGACTGGGGATATATGCCAAACCAAAGAATCTCTCCAAAAGGAAAGCTTACAGCTGTTTCAGGTTTGTTACCCCTCTTCAGTGCAGAGCAGGGCTAGTGAGAGGTCAATGTATATAAGACAGACTCTCCTTTAGTGGAACTAATATCCCTTTTACCCACGTCAATAGGCCTCTCATTAGCCAGCCAACACCCAGCTCTGCACTGATGAAGGGGCAATAGACCCGAAACCGCTGTCAGCAGATGAGAAATCTTTCAATGTTCTAAGACTCCTAGATAGAGAGAGAAGAGAGAGACACTGGCTTGAAGGAACACCATTTTGCCTAAGCGGTGTGAGAGCTATTTTGCATATCCTTTCTTCCCAGAATTCCCAGTGGAGCAGGAATTACCATTAAGTCTTCACATGTCTTTATGATGGACTCTCTTTAATGAAAACTAGTATCCCTTTGACCCACCCTTAAATACAATGAGAATTCATCATTTGCTAAAAAACATACCCCTCCAAAAAAGAGAAGTCCGGCATAATTTAAGAAAAAAAAAAAAAAAAAGTGCGGTAGGGGGTGGAGGGAACATGATACTTACCAGTCCCTGTGCCTTCACAGTGCCGCATCCCACTCCTGGACCCCCACTGGGATTCTCCATCTCCCCACCACCACCTCTGCTACCTCATGACCTGGCTGAGCGGGATCTCTCCCACCCTTTCCAACCGCGTCATGATGTAGTAAGAAATGGAGACATAATGACATCCAGAGGGGTCTGGGAGCCCAGTGACGGCGTTGCAAAGGCACAGGGACCAGTAAGTATAGGTTGTTTATTATGTAATTATGAATTTGGTCGGACTTCTCCTTTAATCACGCTAACCACGTGCAACCATGTTACCCTACATCATCAGAAAGATTTCCCATTCTACATACATTTCTTCATGGAGGAGCCTGCATCCAAAAACGGATGATGAAAGAATTCATCTAAAGAGGAAACAAATACAAGTTTAAAAGCAAGTAATAATATAATATAATAATAGTAATAAAATGTGTTAATAAATATACAGAGCAGGAAATCACTACCTGTGACTCATAAAACCAAATGCATTGAAATAGAAGGGGTTTGTGTAAATGCTAAAACAAATAAAATGCCGCCCCAATTTATACTACAGGCTTGGAAATATATATCTGTAGAGCAGATGGGCTGTCCAGTGCAGCCCCCATATGGTAATGGGGCCCCTCCATACATAACTCCCACCCTGCACCAACCTTGGGGAAATGAATCAAGACTTTGACATGTATGGATAATGTTTTGCAGATAACTACAGAGCCAAGTGTTAACATAGAATGTTTTCAAAAACACATAGAAATCTCAAAGCTACTTTCCTCGTTCCCTATGCATTTGCAGGAGGGCTGTGAAAAGACTATACTAATGTTATTAACACTTTACCGAAGTCCATGCGGTCCTTCTGGTTCCTCTGTAAAAGCCCCAAAAGAAGCTGCTTTAGATGACAGGAGGTTTCTCGAGGGATGCTGAAATGTCAACACACACACATATACGCGCCGGTTAAAGACCTCAGACACACAGAATATACAAGGGCAGAGCTGTCCAGACAAGCAGAGAGGGAGAAGTCACAGTATAGGAAAAATGCTGAGCAGAAGACTTGAGCGGTCTGTGCGAGCGAAAAGCGAGAGGGGAGCGTGTTTGCCAGGTTTAAATTTAACAGTTGTAAACACCCTGGGTACTATTCTTCATCACTCCTAAACTAGGCTCCCTGGAGGGGGTTATACAGTATTTTTAGGGGACAGAGGCTGTGAGGCAGACTGTAATATACTGGATGTTAGTCAACTAGTTTTGGACTAAAGAGCTTGAAAGAAGATGTCCAGACAAAACAAAAAATCTGCTGCAGCCAAGAGGGGGCGGGAACATAATAATAAATCAATACTTACCCATCCCTGTGCCCCTGCAGTGCCATATCACCACTTCCCTGACAGCCGCCAGGCTCCAGTTTCACCACGACCCAGCATGAAGGGCCCGCTCAGCCAACCAGTGACTAACTATCAGGCATTCATGAGCCGGGTCGCGACGTAGCAGGAGTCTGTGTGTGGTGATACAGTACTGCCAGGGAATGGGGACTGGTAAGTATTCATTCTTTATTATGTTCCCACACACCCCTGCCTGCTATGTTATGCTATGTAAATTAGTTAAAGATTCTGTATAACTGGTACTTGATTTATTTCAGTCTCTGTTCATTCTGGGCTTGTGCATACAGGTAACTGTCCATTACTAATTAGGTCCGCCCACTGGACTCCTAGGCTCAGAATAAACAGCTATTTAAATGAATCATTACAAGTTACACTAATTATTTCCCCATACACTATGTATATCAATCTGCTCAGCTCTTCCTGCTCCATACCACTGCAGTCTGGAGGCCACTTTCTAGGTGTTGGGTTCCCTTTAAAGGGGTTATCCAGCACTACAAAAACATGGCCCCTCTCATGTCTCCAGATTGGGTGGGGTTTCAAATTCAGTTCCATTGACGTAAATGGAGCCTAATTGCAAACCACACCTGAACTGGAGACATGAGAGGGGAGAAAAGTGGTCATGTTTTTGTAGCGCTGGATAACCCCTTTAACACCGACCTCTAGGCCTTACATATGTTTAGATATCAGGTTTATACACATAATATAGTGTACTAGACCTACATTTATACAACCATTCCCGGCCTATACAGGTTTTATACTCTTAGCTCCTGGTTAGGTACAATAGCTAATAAAAAAACATAACATTTTATTGTGCCTATAAACTGTTTAGCATTAAAAAAAGATTTCCTCAAATAACCTGCCCCATTTGCTGCAAGGATTACAGGCCTGTCTGTGAGAGCCTGGCATGGGCGGCTCTGCAGTGTTAATGAAGGAATGCTAAAGTAGGTGCCAAACATCTAGTGCCCATCATCTCCCTCTGCGCAGAATCAACAGGTGTAGACAGGGATCGAGTCAACGGAAAAAAGTCAGTAATGCTGGAAGAATGATTACTTGGGTATGAGGGTCTTGTGTTTCTCATAGAAGAGACGAAGGTCCTGAGGGCTGCTGGCCTAAAAAAAGAGAAGGTGGACTGTAAGTTCCAGAAGGATTGTTATTTTTTTCATAGTCACATGAGAAGTAGGATGTCCTATTGGCTTATTAAACACCTCCTTAAAGGGATTATCCAGCGTTAAAAAAACATGGCCACATTCTTCCAGAAACAACAAGACTCTTGTCTCCAGTTCAGGTGTGGTTTGCAATAAAACTCCATTCACTTCAATGGAACCCCACCCAAACTGGAGACAAGAGTGGTGCTGTCTCTGGAAGAAATTGACCATTTTTTCTTAATGCTGGATAATCCCTTTAACCTCCTCATCATTAAAGGGGTTGTCCAGAGAAAATCTTTTTTATTTTATTTTTTAAATCAACTGGCGTCAGAAAGTTATATAGATTTGTAATTTACTTCTATTAAAGAATCTCAAATCGTCCCATACTTATCAGCTGCTGTATGTCCTGCAGGAAATGTTTTATTTTCAGTCTGACACAGTGCTCTCTGCTGAAATCTCTGGCCGAGACAGGAACTGTCCAGAGTTCCTGTCTCGGCCAGAGATGTCAGCAAAGAGCACTGTGTCTGACTGAAAATAAAACATTTCCTGCAGGACATACAGCAGCTGATAAGTATAGGAAGACTTGAGATTTTATTTTATTTTTTTTAAAGTAAATTACAAATCTATATACCTTTCCGACACCTGTTTATTAAAAAGAAAAAGATTTTCGCTGGACAACCCCTTTAACCGCTGGTGTACATATTTAGAACCATGGAAAACGCTACTCTTGTCAAATAGGAAAAGAGCAAACCACAAGCTGGAGAGAGAACATGTCCCTTTGAGATCCTCACTCTATAAAGATGACATTTTCTGCACAGTGACTCAGAATATTATTAGTTATTATGATCTACATGTGGAATAAGGTCAACCACACCCGAATGACGTCCCTGTTTTCAATGGGCCGAGGGGAATAGGCCACTGCCTGACAAGTCTGGTAGCAGCTTATCTCCTATAGGAACAAAGGACTGGTTATGTTAATATCCAGCTTTACCCATCCATCTTTTCCATGCCATCTGGGCAAGAAACAGTATTGTTTAGCTAGAATTTATCACCCACATATACTAAAAGACACCTATAAATTACCTAACATGCTTCTGATTTAAAAGAACTTAAAGGGGAACTCTGATGAAATTTTCCTTTCTTTCAAATCAACTCGTTTCAGAAGGTTATATAGATTTGTAATTTACTTCTATTTAAAAATCTCAAGCCTTTCAGTACTTATCAGCTGCTGTATGTCCTGCAGGAAGTGGTGTATTCTTTCCAGTCGGACACAGTGCTCTCTGCTGCCACCTCTGTCCATGTCAGGAACTGTCCAGAGCAGGAGAGGTTTTCTATGGGGGATTTGCTACTGCTCTGGACAGTTCCTGACATGGACAGAGGTGGCAGCAGAGAGCACTGTGTCAGACTGAAAAGAACACACCATTTCAAGCAAGACGTGCAGCAGCTGATAAGTACTGGAAGACAGGAGATTTTTAAATAGAAGAAAATTACAAATCTGTATAACTTTCAGACACCAGTTGATTTGAAAGAATTTCTTTTGCTGGAGTTGATATTCATTATATCCAAAAAATCAAGTGACCTTGACTGAATGTGGCTATAAAACACAATAAGCCCGCCAACTACCTGTACGTATAACCCAATGGATAGCTCCGGATATCATGGTACCTAAACAAGTGATCCCTAACCCGAGGCTCTTTGCAGGCTGTCAGGGCATGATGGGTGTAGTAGTTCGGTAACAGCTGAAGAGAAACAAGTCGGGGAACACTTTCCAAGGCATAAACAAGAATCAGGTTTCCATATAGAACTGAAGGAGTTAACCCCGAGAAGGGAGGCTGCTGCCTGTGAACTGCATTTCAGGAAACATGTGGGGCCCGGTTCAAGGTCTCAGATTCCTGCAGCTATAGTAGCTTACTGTATACAGAACTTATATTACACAGTCATATACATAGTCTTCCTTATGATGTTCAAAGCAAACCAATAAAAAACTGCACCTTACAGGGAAGTGAGTGTCAAGCTTTCCTGTTTTTTTTTTTTACCACCCTTCCCTTTTAGACCCAATCTCTCAGTTTTGGTTATAAAAATACATGTGTCAAACAGGCGGCAGAGTAGAAACCTGGAGAGGGTCCTGGACACATTTCCTAGAATACATCAAGCGTGGTATGTCATGAATGAATTCCTTATACTGCTATATATAAGGGAGAAGTCACGAGATGAAGGTCTCAGGTTTTATGTAATGTGCCCAAGAGCTTGCACTTTATTTCACAGAACCGAGGTTGCGACCCTTCCAGGAAATGGTTGAGTAACTGCGGTGAACCACATGCCATTGCATCCCAAATGGGTCAATTTTCTACATAACAGAATACAGGTAATACACTAAAAGGGTTGCATCATCCAATTCTACCGCCCCCAAAAAAGTGAAGGGTAGGGAAATTTAGTAAGCTATTCAGTATGTTGGGCGAATAGGATTCCTAGAATAAAAGGTAAAAGTTAGAATGGTGCAGAGAGTTCAGGGACTTAGAGAGGTCACTGAGGTCATATAGGCAGGTTCCCCTATAAATCTGCTATAAGTATGTTTGTTATAAAGGAGTACTTTAGCGGAGAAAAAAAAATCTTTAAAATCAACTGGTGTCAGAAAGTGCCAGAGATTTGTAATTTACTTCTATTAAAAAAATCCCATTCTTCCAGTACTTATCAGCTGCTGTATGTCCTGCAGGAAGTGGTGTATTCTTTTCCAGTCTGACACAGTGCTCTCTGCTGCCACCTCTGTCCATAACAGGAACTGTCCAGAGCAGGAGCAAATACCCATAGATTAGAAAACATCTCTTGCTCTGGACAGTTCCTGACATAGACAGTGATTACAGCAGCAGAGAGCACAGTGTCAGACTGGAAAGAATACACCACTTCCTGCAGGACATACAGCAGATGATCGTTGCATCTGAAAGGTGTCAATTTTCTACATAAGAGAATACAGGTAATATACTATAAGGGTTGCATCATCCACTTCTACAGCCCAAAAAAATAAAGGACGGGTATATTTAGTAAGATATTTAGTATGCTGTGTAAATAGGATTCCAAGATTAGGCTATGTTCACACAATGTATATTTTCGTAAAAAGTACGGCCGTTGTTGCGGATTGCAACAAGGTCCGTGATTATTACGAAAATATACGTTACCTTGCCGTCTTTGAGATCACGGCCGGAGCTTACACACATAGTATACGCTCCGGGCGGGATCTCTAGCGGCACCGCAAACAACTGACATGTCAGTTTTCTGCGGCCGCTATTCATTGAATAGCTTCCGCAGAAAACCCTGGCAGTGCACACTATGGAGCGAGCGGCTCCGGCTGCACGCTCCAGTGTGCAGTGGAGAGTTCTGATGTGGGAGCGTACGGATGAGCATGCATCAGAACTCTGCGGTGCTAAAGATCATCCGGGATTATCTTTAATGAGACCAGCCGTTCCGTGACCCGGCCAATTCACGGAACGGCCGGTCTCTTACGAGGACTGAACATATCCTTAAAATGTAAATGTTAGAATGATGCAGAGAGTTTAGGGAACTAGATAGGTCACTGGGGTTATACCACTGCATTGTACAGCCAGAAGACAGCCCAGCCATTGTGTACAGCCATTCCTACCCTTATAAATACTTGTAGGTGGATGGTCTATAAATACGCACCCATCAATCCATTATCCTGGCCATGCAGATCTCGGGGTCTGAGTTAAGATGGGCAATGACTATTTTTATTAGGCACTAAGCATTTGCTGGTGTACACCGTGTACAAGGAGAGCTCTGATCACTGCATTATACGGGAATGTGATGATATCGAGGACCTGTGAATGACTGAATAAGTGTAATCTCCACCCAGACAAGCTGAAGAGGTGATTAACCTGCTAATAATACCTGCAAAACATGTGTTAAGGGGGACCCCCACTCTCCAAACAGGAGGAGAGGAGTTGTCCATATTAATCCACTTCTGTCAAGAGGTTTTATAGGCAGGTTCCCCTATAAATCCTAAATAAGTATGTATATTTTAAAGGGGTACTCCAACAACAAAAAAATATTTTAAATCAGCTTGTGTCAGAAAGTGAAAGAGATTTGTAATTTACTTGAAAAATGTCAAATCTTCCAGTACTTATCAGCTGCTGTATGTCCTACAGGAAGTGGTGTATCCTTTTCAGTCTGACACAGTGATCTCTGCTGCCACCTCTGTCCATGTCAGGAACTGTCTAGAGCAGCAGCAAATCCCCATAGGAAACCTCTCCTGCTCTGGACAGTTCCTGACTTGGACAGAGGTGGCAGCAGAGAGCACAGTGTCAGACTGGAAAGAATATACCACTTCCTGCAGGACATACAGCAGCTGATAAGCACTGGAATAGTTGAGTTTTTGTTTTTTTTATAAAAGTAAATTACAAATCTCTGGCACTTCCTGACACAAGCTAATTTGAAAGAATTGTTTTGTTACTGGAGTACCCCTTTAATACAGAGAATGAAATAAGCAGCTACCAGACACCAATGACAGAATTTACCTCCTAAGCAACAAATATCGCCACCCCAGATTCTATTACACTGTGTTGTGGTCGTGCTGGGTTACAGCAGCTCAGTTTTCACTTAAGTGAAATAGAGCTAAACCTCAGTAACCCAGCACGACCACAACATGATGTACAGAGCTGTCTGCTATAGCTGGTTCATGGTGTATGCCAGTGTCACCGACTAGAAAACAGCTGACTGGTCTCCAGAGCAGTAGCAAATCCCCATAGAAAACCTCTCCTGCTCTGGACAGTTCCTGACATGAACAGAGGTGGCAGCAGAGAGCACTGTGTCAGACTGGAAATAATACACCCCTTCCTGCAGGTGATACAGCAGCTGATAAGTACTGGAAAATGGAGATTTTGAAATAGAAGTAAATTACAAATCTGTATAACTTTCTGACGCCAGATGATATTTACAAAAAAAAATAAAAATAAAATATAATAATAATAACCCATCCCGATGACGGCAGCAGACATTGGCTTGTTCCCATTACACAGACAGGTGTCGGTTTCTCTCAGAGATGTAAACTCCTTAGGGGCGCTGACATACAAAGCTTCTGTTACCTGGTCTATGAGCCCAATGAAGACCTGAGCTATTCTGAATGGGGTGAACAAAAGGCTAACAGCTTTCAAAGGCCGTAACGTGGACAACACCGCTGCAGCTGTTTGAGAACTGTAATCTAGACTACTACATTTCTTTATGAATAAAAATCAGATTGCACAATGAAGACAATGGGGGAGATTCATGAAACATGGTGTAAAGTGAAACTGGCTCAGTTGCCCCTAGCAACCAATCAGATTCCACCTTTCACTCCTCACAGACTCTTTGGAAAATTAAAGGTGGAATCTGGTTGGTTGCTAGGGGCAACTGAGCCAGTTTCACTTTACACCATGTTTGATAAATCCTCAATAAATATAAAATGACAGGAGGAACACATTCATGTCACAGTCAGGAATAGACTGGTAAACTAGAGCTGAGACTTACCTGGAATGGAGCCTTGCCAGTCAGGCACTGGTAGATGATGGTGCCGATGCTCCACAGATCAGCTTTGGCATCATAGTGCTGAGACATAATAACCTCAGGTGCCTGGCAAAGCAAACACATCAGCTCCTCAGTTATCTGTACTGCGCTTACTATACTATTTTAGGGTACAAACCCACACACCGTATACGCAGCAGATACACAGCAGATTTGATGGTACAGATTTGATGCTGTGTTCAGTTATTTAGATCTAATCTGCTGCGTATTTGCTGCGTATCGCAGCAGTAAATAAGCTGCGTATACGGTGTGTGGGTTTTTACCCTTAAACTGTTATGCTACAGGTCACACGTTCCGTAGATTTGTACATAATTTAGGGCCCATTGGTTTCAATTGGGCTGTTCACACTGTCCAGATATTTACAGATACGCAATAAAAAAATAAAAATATCGATGAGCTCCAGTACGGATCGAAACTGCGGTACGGATTGTCCCATAGAAGTCTATGGGAGCAACTGTAATTTTTGCGGATCCGTAATTTGTACGAATGAAAGTATGGATTATGGATGGATTTTCTGTGGATGAAGATTGCAGGCATCATACGGTTCGGAAAGACTACTGTTCATGTGAATGTAGCCTTAGGCTCCTATTCCACGGGCCGATGGGGGCCCGATCCATAATGTAAACGAACGCCAATCTGCTAGATCGGCGCTCGTTTACTGGGCCTATTCCACGGCCTGATAATCATTTAGCGAGGGCTGCAGGGACATTGTTACCGATGTCCTTGCAGCCCTTGTTTTAACCACCATACATTACCTATACATGTTGCAGGTCTTGTCCAGCGCTCCTTCTTCCTCCCGGTCCCGCGCGCAGCAGCAGCTCCTGTGCAGCCTGTCTGAGCTGACAGACCGCTCAGCCAATTACTGGCCACGGCGGTCCTGGCCAGTGATTGGCTGAGCGGTCTGTCAGCTAAGACAGGCTGCACTGGAGCTGCTGCGTGCAGGACCGGGAGGAAGAAGGAGCGCAGGAGAACACCTGCAACATGCTTAGGTAGAGTATGGTGCTTCTGAAATCGTCGGTCGTGCACCGCTATTCCACGCAGCGATGCGTGGTCAATGCCCGATGATTTTAGGTTGGAACCTAAATAAACGATCAGCTGATCAGCTCTATTCTACGGAGCAATAATCGTCCAAAACGAGCCAATTTGGCCAATTATAGCTGAATGGAATTGGCCCCTTATGGTTCGTTTACACAGACAGATTTATCTGAAAGATTTTGGAAGCCAAAGCCAGGAACAGACTATAAACAGGGAACAGGTCATAAAGGAAAGATAGAGATTTCTCCTTTTTTTTTTCAAATCCATTCCTGGCTTTGGCTTCAAAAATCTGTCAGATAAATCTCTGTGTGTAAACGCACCATTAGTCTATAGGAGCATATTTAATTTATAGGGAAAAAAGTCCGCACATCACATACATGTCAGGGTGAACACAGTCTGCAATGTAGGATGGATGTGTACGTCAGTTGGATAATCCAACATAGACCTCCAAGAGGCTACTGTACAGCCATATGGGGGCATATAGGTTGTCTATAGGCTCGCATAATTAAAAAAAACACTACAACAAAAAAAACAACAACAACAAAAAAGCCAGGAGAGTATATATATATATATGCACCATATTTGCAATGTGAATGTGGCCTTACATACATCTAGCCACAAGAACTAAAACCAAGTCCATGGTAAAAGGGCAGCTATAATATGTGTGTGACTGACCTACAAGTGTGTGTATGGGACTGTGAGAAGAAAGCTGGGGAGGGAGGAATTACAAGTGAGAAAATATTCATTCTTTCCCTGAACCTGACAGCTCCATAGCAGATCGGAGTATGATTCATATTCTGTAGATGTCAAGACAAGGGCGGTAATTCATACTGCAAAAATAACATCCAAGTGTCTGCCCTGCTGTCCAGCCCCAAGGAGCGGAGCGCGGCGCGGCCGACAACAAGGACTGCTGGGATACATGAACTATCAAAACTGGGAGAGTGCCAGCTGTCTACTTAGCAGCAAGGAGTCAGTAGGCACAACCTCCCTGGTAGATGTGCCCAAAAACATTAGCCGAAAGCTGCAGACAGATGGTGATGAAAGCTGCCTTATCTCAAACGCTGTGTAGTAATCCTGCCCCCTCACCCTTGTGTCTTGGTGGCCAAAACCCTGAAAGAGCCGTAATGGCAGACATAGGGCCGTATTACACAGGGCGATTATCGTGCAAAAAATTGTTCGAATTTAAACGATAATCATTCAGTGTAATTGCAGGCAACAATCAAAAAATCGTTTGCATGTCGTTGATCGTTGATTTAGATCTGATCCTAAAATTATCGTTAATTGTTCTCTAATAGTTCGCTGTAATTCCACGTTCGTCCGCTCAAATTCCGCATTTTTTCACTAATCGTTCAGTGTAATTGTACATTGTTCATTGTTTTGCTGGGATCAGATGGAGTAAACGATCATAGTAACGGTCGCAATAACTATCGTAACTAACGACCATCGTTCTGTGTAATATGGTGAACGATTTCAGGTTAACGATAAACAATCTCGTTTGCGACCGTCTGTCGTTAACCGTTGAAAATCGCTCTGTGTAATAGGACCCATAGTGGTCGTAGCTTTCTGGACAATTTCTGATAAAATCCAATCATTTCGGTTTTAATTCTAAAATGTTGGGTGCTTGGACATACAAATAGTATCGCATGCAAGAAGTTAAAAGGGGTACTTTAGCAAAAATATTTTTCTTTCAAAAAGTTATATAGATTTGCTCCCCTAGCTCTCTCTGGCTTGGCCGTTCTTTTAAACCTGCCCCATTATATACAAATCTTATTAGACCTAATTTTGTCGAATTACCATATACATGGGCGATCCACACAAAGTCGCTGCCATCATGTTGTTCTGCAGATATCTTGCAAACCCAAAATCAGCTGTGAACAAAACAAAAATCTGGTTACAAAGGTCTCAATTGTATGTAAGATAAAGTGATGCACATTGCAGGTCATGTGCAGCCCTTCTGTTATGCAATAGTTAAAGTGGTTATCCAACGTTAGAAAAATCATGGCCGCTTTCTTCCAGAGACAGCATCACTCCAGTGGTTTGCAATAGTCCCATTCACTTCAATGGAACTGAGTTGCAAAGCCTGCACCCAAACTGGAGACAGGAGTGGTGCTGTCTCTGGAAGAAAGTGGCCATGTTTTTGTAGTGCTGGAGAACCCCTTTAACTACTGCACACCTGAAGGGCCCCACAAGATCTGCAAATTGTCTGACCCAGTCATCTAGCCACATCACAAAGTCACTCAGGTCCTTATATTTGCCCATTTTTCTGCCTTAAACATGATAATTTAAAAAACTGTTCAATCATTGTCTCATCTCTTGACGGACGCCAATGTAACAAGATACATATATACTATAAGGGTATGTTCAAACATTAAGGTTTTTAATCCTAACTATTGAATGCAGAAATGGATTTGTAAAGAGAAGACCCCAAAGTTATCATATATAATCTGGCCCTGCCTTTAAGGATTTTTTTTCTTCTTTCAAATCAACTAGTGTCAGAAAGTTAGATACTGTAAATTTGCAATTTACTTCTACTTAAAAAATAAAAAAAAAACTCAAGTCTTCCAGTATTTATCAGCTACTGTATGCCCTGCTACAGAAAGTGGTGTATTTTTTCCAATATGCTTTCTGCTGCCACCTCTGTCCATGTCAGGAACTGTCCAGAGCAGGAGGGGTTTTCTCCTGCTCTGGACAGTTCCTGACATAGACAGAGGTGGCAGCAGAGAGCACTGTGTCAGATTGTAAAGAATACACCAAGTCCTATAGGACATACAGCAGCTGATTAGTACTGGAAGACTGAAGATTTTTAAATAGAAGTAATTTACAAATCTATTTTTGAAACCAGTTGATTAAAAATTTTTTAAAATTTCTCCGGCGTGCCCCTTTAGTATTTAGTAATTGCAAATAAAAACCTGAACGTGAGAACACACGCTAAGGATGCCTTCACACGTAATGGATCTGCAGCGTATTTCACGCTGAGGATTTGCAACGAAATCCGCTGCAGATACAGTGTCAGTTCATCCCTATGATTATACATACTCGCAGCAGGATAGTATGTAAGTTACTATCACCTTCTCCCCGCTCCGGCTTGCTTCGAGGGTTCTCGGCGTCTGCTCAGGCGATCAGTGTGCTGCCCAGCCCCGTGCTGATTGGCTGAGAACTGCCGGAGTGGGGAGGTGGTGATGTATGCTCCGGCTGCCAGGGGGTTAACTTGCATACTATCCTGCTGCAAGTATGTATTACCATAGGGATGAACTCACACTGGATCTGCAGCACATTTCGCTGTGAACCTGTAGCGTGAAATCCCCTGCGGATCCGGTATATGTGAAGCCACCCTAAATATACTTTATCGAGCAGGGTAAACAGCAAAATAGGCGTATTTCATCTACATGAACAAATACGAGAAACAAGGAACTAAAAGTAGAACACTAGACATTAGATTTCCAAAAGCCAAGACTGGAAATAGCATAAAGGAGACGCTAGGAGATATGGGTGGAGAAACTATAGAGACGGCTTAAAACAATCACTAAATGAGCAAGAAGAATAAGACAAGAGTACTGGGGCTATAAATAACTGGATAGCATACTTGTATACAAGGCGCCAGGAAAGGGAGTAGATACAAAGCCAGGATAAGTGGAGCGAGGCACCTACAGAGCTGGTGCTATATGCTATACTGTTACTAGGATTCATCATCAAGAGGCCTGAGAAGGTCAAGAGTTACTAAGGAAAACCTAGATAATGTATCCACCATTATAACAGAAATGGAAACTATTATTAGTGCTGTGTGGAACATGGGGGAAGGAGTTCTTCTGGATTTTACTAAAAAAATTAAATTTTTATTCTTCTATGTAAAACATGGAGGGAGCTCATATTAAAGGGAAAGTGCCACCTAAATTTTATTTTACCGATTAGAGTCAGATACAAAAAATTGTTCTTTTACACTAATCGTTTTCTTTAATTTTTTTAATAGCACTTTTTGTACATTGTTATGGGGCAGCCATATTACCTGGGCTGTTCTTAACAGCATTCAGTGACATGCTTTACAGCAAGACTCATGGATATAGACAACAATACACAGACTCTGTCCCCTAGGGATGAATGTCAAACATTACTGAGCGCACTCTGTGACCTTTGAAGAGGTCATTCCACAGGGTCTTCTCCATCTACTGGAGTCACATGTCGCTGTAATGCTGTACAAATCGCTTTACAGCAGCCTCCTCTTATCACCACAGACACAACAGGAAGTCTAGTTTTGACCCCAGCGGTGAGAATAAAATACTACAAGATCTCAGGATTATTTTAGAACATAAATAGGAAAAAGGAATATTAAGAAAAAGGTCACCAAAAATTCTGAAAAAATAGGTTTAACATAAAAAGTTAACTTTTTGATGACTTTAAGACCTTACCTATCTTAATGTGGATGTTGTTGGGATTGGACCTGCGGCCGCCTTTGCAGGACAGGAGAATGTTCTGGGGTTTCAGATCCCGGTGGATAATGCCTTTACTGTGTAACATCTTCATGGCACCAGCAATCTGCTGGAGGAATAGTCGGATGGTGTCCTCGCTCAGGGTCCGCATTGCTAGACAGCACAATGACATAAGAGAGGAGTTACCTTCCTAATCAACTCAGAATCTATATCGATCCCTTACAGTAATAGTAATACTAAGGCCCTATTCACACATCCTGTTTCTGTCCGCAATTGCGGATCCACAGAAAAATAGGACCAATGTATTTCAATGGACCCATACACACATCCAGGTTGTGTACTGGGCTGCAATCCGTTCCGCAAAAAAAAAAGACAGGCCCTAGTACGGACAGTGACTGACACACCCAATACAACTCTATAGGGTCCGTATTTACGGATGCAATACGGATGAAAATTTGCGGACTGCTTACAGATTCAAAATTGCGGATTGGAAAATATACTGACGTGTGAATAGACCCTAAACCTGTAAGGAATTAGCTATCAGAGTGTTCTTAAAGGGGTACTCAAAGTTATAAGGATTTGTAATTTACATCTATTTTAAAATCTACAGTATTCCAGGACTTATCAGCTGCTGTATGTCCTGCAGTAAGTGGTGTATTCTTGCCAGTCTGACACAGTGCTCTCTGCTGCCACCTCTGTGCAGAGCAATAGTAAATCACCATTGAAATTCTTTCTTGCTCTAAAACGTTCTGTGCACGGAGAGAGGAGGCAGCAGAGAGCACTTTGTCAGTTTGGAAAGAATACACCATTTCCTGCAGGATATGCAGCAGCTGAGGAGTACTGGAAGACTTGAGATTAAAAAAAATAAAAAAAATAATTATAAATCTACATAACTTTCTGACACCAGATGAAGTAAAAAAAAAAAAAAAAGTAGCTGACTCAATGACTTAACTGCGGCCGCTCATGGTCAGGCACAGACATTCCCTTCCAGATGGTTTATGGTATCCCATAAAAGTGGAAAATCTCTTCAAAGAGAATGATGTGGGGCGGCATCTATTTACAACTCTCAGCATGTGAGTCTGATTTACAAACATCTTTATACCTATGTTGTATGTATGTTATATAGATTTGTAATTTACTTCAATTTAAAAAACTCTCAAGCCTTTCATTACTTATCAGCTGCTGTATGTCCTGCAAGTTGTGGTGTATGCTTTCAAGCCTGACACAGTTCTCTCTGCTGCCACCTCTGTCCAGGTCAGAAACTGTCCAGAGCAGCAGCAAATCCCCATAGAAAACCTCTCCTGCTCTGGACAGTTCCTGACATGGACAGAGGTGGCAGCAGAGAGCACTGTGTCAGACTGGAAAGAATACACCACTTCCTGCAGGACATACAACAGATGTTAAGTACTGGAAGACTGGAGATTTCTAAATATATATAAATTACAAATCTATATAACTTTCTGAAACCAGAAACAAAAATCGCCGGAGTGCCCCTTTAATAAAACAATTTCTTGGAAAATGCATTACACATAGTATAATGGTGTTCAGCTTGGTAACCAGAATACTGATTCCCTCCATCCCTCTTTTCAGCTGCTCTGTTCCCACTGATTCATCATAGTATCCCTAAAGGGGCATGGCTATACTGACTAATTGACAGGTCTCTTATTGCTGGAGATTTAATAGGGCCCAGTGGGGATCTGGGTAAATAAAGGTGGAGTAGACAGTGCAAGTTTGCAGAACAAGGGCCCTCCTCATACACCTGGAGCCAGCTAGAGATCTAAAATCATGATGTATATAAAATTCCCATGTGATGCTAAACCTCATTGGCCCCAATAGACAGTGCAGTAAAGATGCATGTGAATTCAGCGGATATATATATATCGCACACATATATTGATGCATATGAAAAATAATACAATTCAGTCCTCTTGAACTGAATTCATAAAACTAACATTGGGAGTAGATTCAGATTCCCTTTAAAAAAGGTACTCTGGCTTTATTATTATTATTATTATTATTATTATTATTATTATTATTATTATTATTTATTTATTTATTTTTCAAATCAACTGGTGTCAGAAAGTTATATAGATTTGTTTACTGTGATAAAAGTTATATAGATAATTTACTGTAAATTTACTTACGTAAAAATCTCAAGTCTTCCCATACTTATCAGCTGCTGTATGTCCTGCAGGAAGTGGTGTATTCTCCAGTCTGACACAGTGCTCTCTACTGCCACCTCTGTCCATGCCCAGAATTGTCCAAAGCAGGAGAAGTTTTCTATGGGGATTTGCTACTGCTCTGGAAAGTTCCTGACATGGACAGAGGTGGCAGCAGAGAGCACTGTGTCAGACTGGAGAATACACCACTTCCTGAAGGACATACAGCAGCTGGTAAGTATGGGAAGACTAGAGATTTTTAAAAAGAAGTAAAATTACAAATCTATATAAATTTTTGATACCAGTTGATTTGAAAGTTTTTTTTTTTTTTTACCAGAGTATCCCTTTAAATAGATTGGCTAGGTTTAGGCCAGCTTCGCGCTATGCTAGTTATAAACCTCACTTCTCTCCATAAACGTCCAATATTTAGTGAAATCCGTTCTTTTTATTCTTGAAAGCTGTATGGTAAAATAAACAATGGCGCCCTTTTCCAGCTGTGTGCAGGCCCATGCTGTTTAATAGGCACACAATGCACAACAGGATGAGGACGTTCACAGGACGCAAACCGACCTGAGATTAAACAGCAATGTCTCCATTTAAAATATACAAACACTTCAAACACCACTCTGCTCAACCAGCTTCTCTGTTGCCCTGCCAGTTCTGTGGGTCTGACAGTAGCTAGAGAAAAAAAAAAAAAGCTCAGCAGCATCTTGCCATTGCTGTCATCTAAAGGCTGGAGGTTGTTAGACGCTTATGAAAATATAGTCTGTGTTGTAACAGCGCTGGAGAACAGCACAGGAAATGGAAGGTTAAATTCCCAGCAGGCGTGGGAAAGAGCGCGGCTTAACATGGGCTTTAGGGGGAAAATGCAGCGTGATTAAATCATAGACAGTGTTATGTGTGTGGTTACAGAAACATGTTGGGGGGTCTGATATAATAGGTCACAAAATGAACCTGATCCTCTTAGGCCCCCTTCACACCTCTGTGAAATCCACCCGGATTCCTTATCAGGAAATCCGGGTAAATTTTCCAGCCTATAGGTTTCTATGGGGCATGGATACCTTTCAGGATTTTTCTTGAAAGGTGTCCGTGCCGGAAAATACCTCTGGAAAATAAAGAACATGACCTATACTTGTCTGGAATTCCAGCATGGACACCCTATAGAACCCTATGAGGCCATCCGGAAATCTGATAAGTTTAGGATGTACATCTGGAATCTGTCTGGAATTCCGGATGCATTGCATGGCAGCCTGGGCCAGCCTCAGCATCCAGACAAGTGCCGCCAGTTGCTGATGCTGACCCTGTAACTTTATGCGCCCCTAATAGAACTTCCATTATAAAAAGAAAAAGGATCAAAAAATTTGTTTTTTTTTTGCATACCACAAAAATGTGCTCAACCACGCTTTTGTGTACGCTACAAAAAGGGGATGCATTTTTTGATCCTTTTTTTTTTTTTATAATAGAAGTCGATGAAAAAACTCACACGCACAGAAATGCTTCTGTTTTTTTTTTTGCATAAAACGGATTAAAAAAAAAAAAAAAAGATTACAAAAACGCAGTGTGAACTCAGTCTTACTATATATCAATATCTTATTTCTACAATATTGTTATTATTATAAGTAGATTATTTATATATATTTTTAAGATCCCAAAATTTACTAGGCCAAAGAAGACATGAAAGAGCTATGGAAGTGCACGCACCCCCCTGTGAGCCGCCTGCCGTCCTCCCCTGACATTAGCATGTTAAATCCTAGTAATTTATGTATTTAGTGGGATAGGCCACCTGGGATTCATAAGCCAAGTAGTCCTCATAGCTTAGTGCGCTCCCCGATAATAAGCAGTTTACGCGCTCCCAGGATACCGCTCTGCCAGCAGTGCTTGGAAGTAACTATATCCCTTTGTTTATTTCTGTGGGCTGACGCTGTGACCGAATCCTTCTCCCAGGAACGGGGGCTGTTTGTTTGGACTTTTTCCTCTCGTCTCCCTGGCATGGGATCGGGTTCACAGGGTAAGCACATGCTGTCTGACCTGGTCACTGTAAGGACGAGTCTGGTGCAATGTGCTCACATCCTGACTTATTAACATGCCTGTATTACACGGAAAAATCAGACAGCGCCAAGTGTGGCCGCAAGTGTTCCCGGGGAATGGAAACGATTAAGACATTTCCAGGGATGCTAAGCTCTATATTTAGTTTTACTGCGGGTTAGACCTAGAACCAAATCAATGTTACAGCTCCAAGATCCAGGCAAGGAACACGGAACATTGACTACACTGTAAGGCTATGTTCACAGAACGTAAGGTTCATATTAATCACGGCCATTTTTTCGATTTGAATAATGGCCGTGATTTATACGAACCTTAGATTGTGCTGGCTTCTGAGGGATCCCAGCCGAAGTGTATACACATAGGGGGAGATTTATCAAACTGGTGTAAAGTAGAATTGTCTAAGTTGCCCCTAGCAACCAATCAGATTCCACTTTTCATTCCTCAACGGTTCTTTAAAAAATTAATGGTGGGATCTGATTGGTTGCTAGGGGCAACTAAGACATTCTACTTTACACCAGTTTGGTAAATTTCCCCTTTAGTATACACAATCCTTAGCGGCACTGCGTGAAACTGACATGTCAGTTTTCTGCGGCTGCTATTCATTGAATAATGCCACCGAAAACCCTGTCAGTGCACACCATAGAGCGTGCGGCTCCGGCCGCATGCTCCATTGTGTGCAGTAGTGAGTTCTGATGCAGGCTTGCATGGATGCGCCGGCATTAGAACTCAGAGGCGCTAAAGATCATCTTCTCTTGATTTTCTCTGAGACCGGACGTTGCGTGACCCGGACGGGCCATGGAACGGCCGGTCTCTTACAAGGTGTGAACATAGCCTAATGCTGGATATAGAGGCACTGACTTCTTATATCTGTTCCCGTAAGAATCCACAGCATAAAGGGCTGCTTCTATAACTACCCCAGGGGCGGAGAACCAGCAATGCACCTCTGCCATCAGGGTAGGAAACTGGGGGATCATCACTGCACAAAGTGGAATGCTGTCTTAGGGTATGTGGACACTACGGAATGCGGCCGGATAACCCACCATGGATTCTGCCGCTCACACCCACACGCATCTCTATGCACAAGCAGATTCCACCGTCCGTCCAGAGAATGAACCTGTTAATTTTTTGGGTGGACGGTGGAATCTGCCTGTGCATAGAATTGAGTCTATGGCACGGGCAGAGATGCACGCGGGCACGAGCGGCAGAATCAAGGGCGGGTTATCCGCCTGAATTCCGCAATGTGCACATGCCCTTACTCCAGAGTTTCTTCTAAATCAGCTGGTGTCAGAAAGATTTTATATGTAATTGACTTCTATTTAAAAATCTAAATTTTTCCAGTACTTATCAGCTGCTGTACGTCCAGCAGGAAGTGGTGTTTTCTTTCCAGTCTGACACTGGACAGTGCTGGACAGTCTGACAGTGCTCTCGGCTGCCACCTGTCCAGAGCAGTAGCAAATCTCCACAGAAAACCTTCACTGCTCTGGACAACAGGTGGCAGCAGAGAGCACTGTGTCAGACTGGAAAGAATACACCACTTCCTGCAGGACATACAGCAGCTGATAAGTAGTGAAAGGATTGAGATTTTTTAAATAGAAGTAAATTATGCTGCGTTTACACGGAACGATTATCGAGCGGATTCGCACGATAACGATCGAATTCGAACAATAATCGTACGTGTATATGCAGCGAACGATCAAACGTAGAGCGAGAAATCGTTCATTTTGATCTTTCAACAACTTCTCAGATCGTTCCGTGTGAACAGTCGTTCGCCGATTTAACCAATGTGTCAGATAGGCTTAAAGTGATTGCAAAACGAATTTCCGTACGATATATCGTACCGTCTAAACGCTGATCGTTAGGAACAAAAAAAACGTTACTCCGACATCGTTAATCGTACGATCGGGCGAATTATCGTTCCGTGTAAACGTAGCATTACTGAACTATATAATTTTCTGACACCAGTTAATTTAAAAAACTATATTTGCGCCCCCTTATGGCCATAGGCTGCATAGTCTCACTCCCTGGGGTTGCATCCAACTTCTTCAGCCATTGGTATTCAAATGCCAAACATGCTCATCTCTAATTATCATTTCTCTATATGCCGTGTAAACATATCCATATTATGATGGTGGATATGATATCAGGATTTTAGGAAGGAGCAGACAATGACATAAATGAATCCATAGCCTCCATAGAATCCATAAATGAGTCCTTAGCCTACGTTTGGCCTGAACAGACCTATTATCCAGATCTGGTTAAACTGTATATATATCACCAGATGGCGATTTTCGTGTCGTCCGTGTAGACGTAAAAACGCTGCGGTTATTTGCTCCTCCCATGGGAATAATAAAATACATAGAACACTGCTACATTGCCATATAAAGGACGAACAAACGGATTTATAGAAAATCTACGTGAGAAGATGCCCAATAAAGCTAAAGAACACATAGCTGTAATAAAACCAAAGTCTACATCAGGGGTAGGGAACCTTGGCTCTCCAGCTGTTGCAAAACTACAACTCCCATCATGCCTGGACAGCCAAAGCTAAAGCTTTGGCTGTCCAGGCATGCTGGGAGTTGTAGTTTTGCAGCAGCTGGAGAGCCAGGTTCCCTACCCCTGGTGTACACATTCTTCCCACTGAACACCAGGGGATATTATTAGCAGCCATAATCCATCAGCAGGCGTGTTTTTCTCTTTCTGTTCTTTTATTACCGCTACACAACATGCTGCAGCAGGCCTGTAATAAACCGTCCGCTTATTCCTCCAATTCAATTACTGATGTTTTATCTTCACATCATTCAGTCTTTTCTATTCATCCTGAAAGGCTACGGTTATAGAAGAGAAGGGTATACTCACTGTGCAGGTAATCCGCTAGGTCGCCACCATTGCAATACTGAAAAATAGTACAGAGAAGGACAAGTGAGAAAGTCTGCAAACAATACACAGAGGACAATAGGCAACACTATATATGGCTGAATGGGGTCACTTATGGGGGCGGGGGGTGGGAGGGAGAGAGCGAATTCTTGTCCATTAGTAATTTTTAAAGGAGAAGAGGAGAATTTTTATTAAAAGGGGTACTCCAGCGGGGGGGGGGGGGCACTTTTTTTGCTGGGACCGGACGCTTCCTGGTGTCTGACGCGGGCCCGAGACAATACGTCTCAGGTCCGCTCAGCCGGTCAGTGACAGAGGCGGGATCTGAGTGGACTTGAAACAGATCCCTCCTCCTTCACTGACTGTCTGAGCGGACCTGAGACTTCACGTCTCAGGTCCGCGTCAGACACCAGGAAGCGTTCGGGAACCGGGTCCCAGCAAAAAAGTGCCCCCCCGCTGGAGTACCCCTTTACAGTATTGTATTGCCGCCAAAAAGTTATAGAAATTACCAATACACACTTATTACGGTAAAAGCTTATAAAGTGTTTTTTTTCCTTGCACTTACTACTGCATCAAGGCTTCACTTCCTGGATAAAATGGTGATGTCACTTCCTGGATAAAATGGTGATGTCACTTCCTGGATAAAATGGTGATGTCACTTCCTGGATAACATGGTGATGTCACTTCCTGGATAACCTCGTGATGTCACTTCCTGGATAACATGGTGATGTCACAACCCGACTCCCAGAGCTGTGCGGGCTGTGGCTGCTGAAGAGGATGATGGCAGAGGGACACTGAAGGACACAGGGCACTGGAGGGACACTGAGCATCCCTCTACCATCATCCTCTCCAGCAGCCACAGCCCGCACAGCTCTGGGAGTCGGGGCGTGACATCACCATGTTATCCAGGAAGTGACATCACTATGTTATCCAGGAAGTGAAGCCTTGATGCAGTCATAAGTGCAGGGAAGTGCCGGGCTGCAGGGGCTGAGATCTTCATCACCCGACCACCTCCAGAAGCGGGACCCGGCGGAATTAGATAAGTATAGGGGGCTCTAACGGGGGGTCGGGAGCCTGTCACCCTGGCACGGGGGGGGGGGGGGGGGTGACAGGTTCCCTTTAAGGCATCTTTGAGGCAATAAATGGTCAGTAATGGCCAATGCAGCTAATATGTATATGGCCGTGTCTGTTAATCAGAGGATTGTTCATTCAAAGGTTGCTCAACCATTAAAGCGAATGAACCATCAGTACAGATCTGCACATGGATACAATGGTGCACATGAGGGGAAGACGGTGTTGTGGTCCTTTTTATGAACTGCGGCCCGATTCCCATGCACTGTGCTGTTCTATTCCCAGCTGGGGGTGACGCACTAGAGGCGGGCCGGCCCCAGTGGGAGGAAACCCCCTGCCCCTCTATGATGCGGCTCCACTGATTCTGATGATGATGTGTTTAGTACAAGTGCTGGAGAGAAGACAACACTCACCTCCATGACCAGGTACACGGAATTGGCCACTTCCTGCAAAAAAATAAAGACCAAATAAGTGAGAAAGGAAAAGATGCGACTATGACATGCGCAGGTGGGACATGTGTAGTACTTGGACTAGATGACATGCGCAGGTGGGACATGTGTAGTACTTGGACTAGATGACATGCGCAGGTGGGACATGTGTAGTACTCGGACTAGATGACATGCGCAGGTGGGACATGTGTAGTACTCGGACTAGATGACATGCGTAGTACTTTGACTAGATGACATGCGCAGGCCCTGCACATAGAGGCCATTGTGTCAGCACTTTCTTTTGCAGAATTGTGGAAGTCACATGATACGGCATTTAACAGGTTCAATATTGTACAATGCGCAAATGAGATGCAAAACTAACATGAGCAACTTTACACCTGTCACTATTTATTAGACTGCCAATACCTACTGAGGCAATGAGAACATAAAGCGTTTTGTGCCCTGAACCAGAGACCTTATATAGGCCTCTTATTATTTTATTAAAGAGATTTTCAATAATTTTTTTTCTTTCAAATCAACTACTGCCAGCAAGTGCCAGAAATTAGTAATTTACAAAAAAACTTAAGTCTTCCAGTACTTATCAGCTGCTGTATGCCCTGCAGGGAGTGGTGTATTGTTTGCAGTCTGACACAGTGCTCTCTGCTGCCACCTCTGTCCATGTAAGGAACTGTCCAGAGCAGTAGCAAATCCTGAAAGAAAACCTCCCCTGCCCTCCAGACTGGAAAGAATACACCACTTCCTGCAGGACATACAGCAGCTGATAAGTACTGGAAGACTTGCGATTTTTTTTTTTTTAATAGAAGTAAATTACAAATCTCTTGCACCAGTTTATTTAAAAGAAAAAAAAAGTGAACTACCCCTTTAAGGGCAATGATTATGAAACCAGGCAGAGCATATGCCGCACTCCGCATACTCGGTCAGTCACCACCAGGACATATGATCTGCATTTCTTTAAACACTTAACAATGCATAAAAAGAACAAGGAATTCTGAGAAGTGCTTGCTTTGATTTACTGACCAAGACATAATCCATTAACATTTTGCTGCCTGGTTAATAAAATACCCAGAAGCCTAGGGGCTAACTGCAAGGATTAGACTGAGGGAGTAAGGCTGGGTTCACACTGGGCTTTTGCAGTCCATTTAACATTTGCAGCTGCTCTGGACAGTTCCTGACATGGACAGAGGTGGCAGCAGAGAGTACTGTGTCAGCCTGGAAAGAAAACACCACTTCCTGCAGTACATACAGCAACTGGAAGTACTGGAAGAATTTTTATTGTTTTGTAAATTAATTCTCTAACTTCCACTTCACTTTTTTTTTCACTTAAACACTCCTTTAAAAACTGACTTTTGTACATCCGTTTGCTTCAGATGACATCCATTAGTTTATATCCCTTCCTGGCTTCTTACTTCTGCACATGCTCAGTAAAAAAACAAAAAAAAACAAAAAAAAAAAAACCTGTTGATGAATGATAACTTGCAAAATGACATGAACAGAAACATCTTCCATTTTGATCCATCATCATGAGTTATAATGTACAAAAAAAAACCCTGCATGTGCACTTGATTTCTTCTTTGGGGGGGATGGGCAAAAAATTTGTGTATGAACGAATTTTAAAGGGGGAGATCTATCAAACATGGTGTAAAGTGAAACTGGCTCAGTTGCCCCTAGCAACCAATCAGATTCCACCTTTCATTCCTCACAGACTCTTTGGAAAATGAAAGGTGGAATCTGATTGGTTGCTAGGGGCAACTGAGCCAGTTTCACTTTACACCATGTTTGATAAATCTCCACCATTATGCCAAAGAATACCGAACTAGAATTGAAAAATAGAAAATAAATAGAACTGTGGCGGATGGTAATGGACACTGGTGTCCTGATATAGATATATATATATATATATATATATATATATATATAGATATTATATATATATATATATATATATATATATATATATATAAATAGATATAGATATTATATATATATATATCTATGTTACATAACAGATCTTTGTATTGTCAGACATGAATCAGTGGTAAAAAAAAAACAACCTATATCCACCAGGAGGCCATTATAATCCGGGTGTCTGTTCTGCCTGGTAACAGGCCGGGGGCCGTCCCTCTCCCCAGCTGATCTGCAGCTGCC
This sequence comes from Dendropsophus ebraccatus, assembly GCF_027789765.1. NCBI lineage: Eukaryota > Metazoa > Chordata > Amphibia > Anura > Hylidae > Dendropsophus > Dendropsophus ebraccatus. The sequence continues at coordinate 18,133,166 of NC_091456.1, read as the reverse complement.
TGGCACTGATAAGGGGACACTGCCGGCCATCTGCTGATGGCAGGGACATGTAGGCCTGCTTTTCTTCTATTTAGATAGTAACAAAGGCGTTGGGGACATAAGGACGTGTCTGGTCGTATCCCTCCCAACCTCCCTCATTACCCTATCAATGCACAAAGCACCTGCCGCATCTATATACAACACAAGACCTAATAAATAACATGGTGTCACATACACCTCCGAGCTCCCACCTGTTACCACATCCGATGTAGCCCCATGTCTTCATAGCGTTGGGGGTCTTTTCAGTATAAATCCCTGTACACAATGCTGATGACCCACGTTAAACCAAAAAAATTGGGTATTTTCCATTGCTTACACAGAGGTAATAAAAACCAAAAGTTCAAAAGTTTTACTTAAAGACTTGGAAGTAACTAAACTAGAAATAGTAGATTTCTCTGAAGGAAGATCTCCAGGTCCTGGACAAAGAGCGGTGACAGTGATGCAGCGGTAGAACTACAGGTACCAGGCAAACAATGCAAGGGAGTGAGGGCAAAGACAGAGATGGGACCCAGATCAGGTGAACGGGAGGATTCCGGCATGGTCGCCGTGGGGGATTCATACTAGTATGATAAATCTGGGCCTATGTGTTGTCAATATTTACATATAATTCCAAATCATAGGACCATCACACTAGACAACATAGGACCAGAGGACCATCACACTAGACAACATAGGACCAGAGGACCATCACACTAGAAACTCTACAGTAAGTGAATATAAACCTGCCCGGGATAAACATAAATCTATTCCAAAGGCCCTATTACACGAATCGATTAATAGTCTTGTATAATAGAAGGCAACGATCAGCCGATATGAAGGATGTCGGCTGATCGTTGCAGTTGTTTGTCTTTTAACATGAAAGACAAACAACTAAGGCTAGGTTCAAACTGCGTTTTTGCAATCCGTTTTTTTTTTCATTCGTTTTTGCAAAAAAAAGGATGAAAAAACTGATGCATTTGTGCATCCGTTTGGATCCGTTTTTCCATTGACTTCCACTGTATAAAAAAAAAAAAATGAATCAAAACGGATTTTTTTTTTTTTAACGGACACAAAAACGTAGCTGACACTACTTTTGTGTCCGTTGAAAAAAAACGGATCCGGTTTGATCCTTTTTTTTTTTTTACAATGGATGTCAATGGAAAAACGGATCAAAATGGATGCACAGAAATAAATCCAATCTGGATCCACTTACCACTAATGGACTGTTAGTCCCCTACCAAGATGGACAAGTTTCTAAACCTATCACTGGGTGATTTGATGTGTGATTGACAACTGTATTAACCAATTGTTTTGCACTGTGTACGTATTTAATGATGTCATGAAGTTCACTTTTTGCACTTGAAAATGGCAGGCGATCCGCCGAAACGTCGTGTCTTGCTGTGTTGCATTATGCAATTCACCTTTTTGAATAAATTTGAAGTTTTTTCACTTTACCGGAGTGCCCTTGATCAGCGCCTATATATATGCGCATAAATGAATCCGTTTTTTTGCAAAAAACGGATTGCAAAAACGCAGTGTAAACCTAGCCTAATATAGCAGCGATCTGCTGCCGTCGCTCTGTGGAATAGGAGCCAAGGCAGCAGACCACCGCTATCTGCTATGGGCTGCCTGGACAATCTAACGATCACCCGGGCAGCCCCCTGAAGCTCCCCCTGTACTCACCCGCTCGCTGCCGACACGTGTAATAGGGGCGGCAGCGAGTGGGGAAAGAGGAGCAAGCGAGCGATGATAGCACTTGTTTGCTCCTCACAGTCCCTGTATGGGCTGCCAGGACGATCTAGCGATCACCCGGGCAGCCCCCCCCCCCCCGTACTCACCCGCTCACTGCCGCTGCGTGTAATAGGGTCAGCAGCGAGCGGGGAAAGAGGAGCAAGCGAGCGATGATAGCACTTGTTTGCTCCTCACAGTCCCTGTATGGGCTGCCCGGACGATCTAGCGATCACCCGGGCAGCCCCCCCCCCTCCCCGCTGCTCTCCGTGCCCCCCCCCCCCCCCCCCCGTACTCACCTGCTCACTGCCGCTGCGTGTAATAGGGTCAGCAGCGAGCGGGGAAAGAGAAGCAAGCGAGCACTGACAGCCCTTGTTTGCTCCTCTTAAGCGCCCTGTGTAAAAGGGGCTTAAGATAACAAGTAACAAATAACAAATAACACAAGGGCAGACTAGATGGACCAGGGGGCTTTTACTGCAGACAATCTTCTATGTTTCTATGAAACCCATTCCTTCTGTGCACTGCTTTTTCCATTATATGCAACTAATAGATTAGCTTCGCAGAATAAGAAGGCCTCTGCCCTCTGTGTAGCAGACCAAGCACAAGTAATTCTTCAAATCCAGCAAAACGCTACATAAAGCACCAAGCAGACAAATGGATGAGCATACTGATATCTCACACCGCACATCATATACACACTTTACTGGTTACACTAACACCATTATAAACAGGACACGCCTAAACATTCCCCCAATAAAGGACCAGTGTGGGAAATGTCAAGAATACTCAAATATTCAAAGTATGAAAACAACAGGAAATATTGACATAAACTGCTGTGTAATCTGCATAACCAATACAGAAGATGGTGAACAAAGAGCCATTCACTCTCTAGTAATGTTTGTAGTCTTTCTTCAGACACGCTCTTCTGTATGGGCCTTCATGTCTGTGGGTATATGATCCTAGAGCTCATGACAACATTCACTTACATCTTCAGAATTGAGTGTTTTGTTTTTTTTTTTATAAATAAGATAGATAGCTACAAGTGATGATCCACTGCACTCCAGGATACATGAAAAAGTGAAATAAATTTATTTATTTAAAAAAAAACAAAAAAAAAAACATGTTACAAAAAAAATGCAACACAGCAAAACGACGCCTGACGTTCCGGTGGACCATCTGTCGTGCGTAGTTTTGCTGTGTTGCATTTTTTTGTAACATGTTTTTTTGAGTAAATTTATTTCACTTTTTCACAAATCCTGGATCGTGGATCATCACTTGTATCTAGCCATTTTGGAATTGGTCGTATTCCTATTCTACTGACACCCGTTCGCTGAGACCTGTTGTGCTGTCCATTTCCTACAACTAGATAGATAGATAGACAGGAGATAGACAGATAGACAGGAGATAGACAGATAGATAAATAGAAAGATAGATAGATAGACAGATAGATAAATAGAAAGATAGATAGAGGAAAAAAAAACCCTACAAGCGGAGTATATATGGCATTGTGTGTTCTCTGTTGTATAAGCGGAGTATATATGGCATTGTGTGTTCTCTGTTGTATAAGCGGAGTATATATGGCATTGTGTGTTCTCTGTTGTATAAGCGGAGTATATATGGCATTGTGTGTTCTCTGTTGTATAAGCGGAGTATATATGGCATTGTGTGTTCTCTGTTGTATAAGCGGAGTATATATGGCATTGTGTGTTCTCTGTTGTATAAGCGGAGTATATATGGCATTGTGTGTTCTCTGTTGTATAAGCGGAGTATATATGGCATTGTGTGTTCTCTGTTGTATAAGCGGAGTATATATGGCATTGTGTGTTCTCTGTTGTATAAGCGGAGTATATATGGCATTGTGTGTTCTCTGTTGTATAAGCGGAGTATATATGGCATTGTGTGTTCTCTGTTGTATAAGCGGAGTATATATGGCATTGTGTGTTCTCTGTTGTATAAGCGGAGTATATATGGCATTGTGTGTTCTCTGTTGTATAAGCGGAGTATATATGGCATTGTGTGTTCTCTGTTGTATAAGCGGAGTATATATGGCATTGTGTGTTCTCTGTTGTATAAGGGGAGTATAGGTAGCATTGTGTGTTCTCTGTTGTATAAGCGAAGTATATACAGTATGGCATTGTGTGTTCTCTGTTGTATAAGGGGAGTATAGGTAGCATTGTGTGTTCTCTGTTGTATAAGGGGAGTACAGGTAGCATTGTGTGTTCTCGGTTGTATAAGCGGTTCCTCTTTCACCGCTCTCTATAATACACATGATAAATAAAACAGCAGCAACCTGAGGTACCCCGCACTGTCAGTCCCATGCGGGGTCGGCAGATTATGCATTATAGATAATCCTGGGGGATGGGACACTTACCACACAGCATTCAGCTCCTTCTCAGTAACAAGAACAAAGCCAATTCATTTACAGATCAGGCTGGAGACTATGTGGCACTATAACCACCACCTGTAACCTCACCTCCCTGTAAGCAGGACATCTGCCACCACTCACTATAGAGATATAGAGACTATTCAACCGTAACTACAATAAGACTGTGTGACCAGGAGATGACCATTACACCCCCGCACACAGGCCAGGACCCACAATGATAATAAGACTGTGTGACCAGGAGATGACCATTACACCCCCGCACACAGGCCAGGACCCACAATGGGGATTTAGAAACCCATTGACTAACATGCACAGAGGTCACATCAAGTGTCATTGTGCGGTATCAGGTAGCACTGCAATGCAAAGAGGCACTTGTGTATGTCTGCCAAGCCAGATATGTACGCTGGAGTATATACAATACACCTGAAGTCTATGTCCGACGTGAGGATCAGACATGATGGGAACAAAAGCCTATGTCACCATTATATGAATGAACTCCAATCAATTGGACGACATCAAGAGACAACAGTGAACATTTATAATATCCATTGTAGGATACTGCGTTAAAGGGGTACACAAGCAACATTTTCTTTCTTTCAAATCATCTGGTGTCTTATACAGATATAATTTACTTCTGCTGTATGTCCTGAAGGAAGTGGTATATTCTTTTCAGTCTGACACAGTGCTCTCTGCTGCCACCTTTTTCCATGTCAGGAACTGTCCATAGCAGTAGTAAATCCCCATAGAAAACCTCTCCTGCTCTGGACAGTTCCTGTCATGGACAGAGGTGGCAGCAGAGAGTACTGTATCAGACTGGAAAGAATACACCACCTCCTGAAGGACATACAGCAGCTGATAAGTACTGGGAGACTAGAAATTTTTAAATAGAATAAATTACAAATTTATATAACTTTCTGAGACCAGTTGATTTGAAAATATATTTTTACCAGAGTACCCCTTTAAGAACTAACACAAGCCCCAGTTACCCTTGAAAGGACAAATTTTACTTGTCTCATTTTTCATAAACAGCTGAAGCTACTGATACATCCATCATGTCCAGTCCTGTCTATGATATTCTGATCCACCCACCAGTTGATGTAGTGCAGGGATAGGGGAACCTTGGCTTTCCAGCTGTTGCAAAACTACAACTCCCATCATGCCCGGACAGCCAAAGCTTTAGCATGATGGGTGTTGTAGTATTGTAGTGGATTGAATTCGATCAGGTTAAAGCTAATACACTTCTGTATTGTATACGCTTCCTTTCAATGTGATCAGACAAAGGCGACGGACAAGAAGAACAGGCCTAGTCAGACAATTCAGAGATGACGGACGGCAGAGACGCCCCACGTGTTGAGGTGTTGGATACTTTCCGGAATATTCTAGAAGTGGACACCTGTAATGTATTTTCCATTTTCAGCTAATATAATCCCAGTTGTAACTTCTCTGTATTAGATGAGGTCAAATATAAGAATAACAAGTAATAGAACTAAGCAGGAAATATATATATACAGAGGAGACTGTGTATATATCTGAGTATATACCGGCAGGGGAAGGGCCGGATCTCGGCAAAGCTACTTCTTTAATAAATAGGATCTGGGCTACTTAAGTATTCGTTGTGTCTGCTCTGATGTTTGATGTGAATTACAGCTGACCTAAATCCGCTCGCTTGTCCTCATGCTACCCGCTCGGTGGAAACTAAATAAGGTCGCGGTCTTGTCGATCATCTGCTGTAAGGTGGAGCAGGGACACAGGTGCCATAAGGATACCTAGCAGCTCTACCATAACAGATAGTAGAGTTATCATATACACGCTACACTAGTTCTGACATTGTGTTATACTGATGAAAACAGACCCTGACCTATTGCTCAAGCATTCCGTGCTATAGAAGCACAACAAGGAAGCTTTGGAGCAGGTCGAGTAAGGCCTCATGCACACGTCCAGTGATTTTTAAAGTGTCACTGTCTTTTATTTTTTTTTTGCAGGAATCAATAGTACAGGCGATTTTAAGAAACTTTGTAATTGGGTTTATTAGCCGAAAAATACATTTTTTTTTTTTTTAACATACATTCAATATTTATTGAAATTTCCAGTTTTAGATAACAGAAAAGAAAAAAGGGAAGTAAAAAAAAAAAAAAGGGGGGGGAGGTACAGGGGAGACATAATAACCATCGATCAACAGTTACTGAATAAGTCAAAACTGTCAGCATAAGGGGGGAGGGAAAGAGGGAGTAGGGGAGGGGGGGGAGGGAAAGAGGGAGTAGGGGAGGGGGGGAGGGAAAGAGGGAGTAGGGGAGGGGGGGGGGGGGGACTGGGAGGGTACGACAAGGGTCACTTATTAACATCAATCTCACCAATCGACCAACCAAAAGCAATAGTTACATATAGGAAATAACAATGGCGGAGCTCCCAAATCCAAGAGAGACAGGGAGAGCTTGCATTGATTGCCCCTGACCTAGGGACAAGAATAAACAGGAGGTATGGTGTCTGCCGTCACGACCACTAGGAATATAAGTCCATAATTATGATGGATAAGGCTATTAAGTCCCAAAACGATCGTAAAACTGAATGGTAGGCATGGAAATAGATAGCGGTCACAGGTTCTAGCTTCTAGCTAAGATGTGAGGGGGCAAAGGAGTTGTTTATATTCCCCAGTGTGTGCAAATTCCAACCATCGGAACCAAGTCTAATGGCCCTATTCCACGGAACGATTATCGTTCGTTTTCGGACGATATCGACAGCTACGGACGATAATCGTTCCGTGGAATAGAGTGCAACGATCAGCCGACATCGTTCATGTCGGCTGATCGTTGCAGTCGCTTGTTTTTCAACATGTTGAAAAACAAGCGACTGATATAGCAGCGATCTGCTGCTGCCGTCGCTCCGTTGAATAGGAGCATCGGCAGCAGACGCTGCTATATCCTATGGGCTGCCCGGACGATCAGCGATCCTCCGAGCAGCCCCCCCGCAGCTCCCCGCCGCCCCTCCCGCACTCACCCGCTCGCTGCAGCCGCGCTGAATAGCGGCGGCAGCGAGCGGCGAACGAGGAGCAAACGAGCGCTAATAGCGCTCGTTTGCTCCTCTAAAACGACCCGTGGAATAGGGGCATTAGGGTACTATTACACCAAGCAATTTTCAGACGACTAAGGATTAACGATAAACGATCTTAAACGACCGCAAAGGCAAACGACCCTAAATCGTTCGCCCAAGTACACGAAACGATGATCGTTATTTATGATCGTTCTTGCGGTCGTTTAGTCGTCGCTATTGCGTACGTTTCAGCTGTGAATTCTTATTCCACCGAACGATGTGCGAATGATTAGCGAACGATCAAACGATAAAAATAGGTCCGGATCCTATTAAACGATCAACGATTTCTCGTTGGTCGTTTAATCGTTGCCTGCTATTACACGAAATGATTATCGTTCAAATCCGAACGATTTAACGATTTTTCGAACGATAATCATTCCGTGTAATACCACCCTTAGTATGTTTTGCCGATTGTTGCTTGGAATCGGCCATCAACTAATCCATTCTGCAAATATTGGCTACCTCCGAGAGCCAGGCAGGTATAGAGGGTGATTGGGTGGTTTTCCATAGTCTGGGGATTACCGAACACGCAGCCATTAGTAGGAAACGTAGAAGGGATCTTAATAACTTTCTCTCCAGTAGGGTTATGATAGTAACAAGGGAGCAGGGTCGTGGTCCAGACGCATGCCTGTGATTTTCTGAATAAGGTTTATTATTTTAGTCCAGAAATCATGGATTGGTGGACACTTCCACCAGATATGCGTAAGTGACCCTTTCTCCACATCGCCAACAAACATCAGAGGATGTTGGGAACAATTTATGGAGAACAGTCGGCAGAAAAATAAATTTTTATCATGAAAAAGCAGTTTGAAGCTCTCCCCCTTGTCTTCATGATTTTCTATGGAGAGGGGAGGGGTCTTAAAAGCAATAAATAAAAAGGGGAGGGGTGGAGGGAGATAAGGGAACCAAAACAGGACAACAAAGAGTTAATTTACAGCTACATCACCTCTAGAGCTATCTCCTCTGTCAGTACTGACCTCTCTGACCCCTGAATACTGGCTTTCAAACAGGTCCCGCTGTGTAATCCTTTGTTCTCTGCTCCCGACTAATCTCCCTCCTCCCCCTTCTCCTTTCCATAGGTTAGACATGGCCGACTGATGTAAAAAAAGAGTTGAGATTTCCTGATAATGAGCAGTGGATGAGAGAGGAGGGAGGGGGAGGGTGACCTGGGGAAAGTCTTTTTAAATGTAGATAATGGCAGATTTGCCTAATAAAGCAAATTACAAAGTTTCTTAAAATCGCCCGGACTATTGATTACTGCAAGAAAAAGAAAAAAAAAAAAAAAAAAAACGACAGGGACACTTTAAGGACCACTATTTTAGTCTGCTAAATACGTGATTCGTAAAAAACAATCCCTGATTGCGTCCGTTTTAACATCCGTGTTGTTGTTTGTTTTTTTTCACGGATGTGTATCCCATACCCCATGTGTTCCACGTTCAGGCATAGCAGAGCTGGATGTAAGATGTAGCAGAGCTGGATGTGTCTCCACTAACCCCCCCCCCCAGATGTAGTAAAGCTGTATGTATCACATTGTAATAACCGCTGTGCCGTTCTGTGCAATAAAACCCGTCAACCTTAGCCACCCCACCCCTGGCCCGCTGGCAGCGCAACCCCAACCCCTGCCTGGTGTGTTACCCCGCCCCCACTCCCCTGGAAAGCTGAATGTGGTGGACGGTATAGGACAAAACCAAGCCCCCCCCCCCCCCGAACCACTGGCAGAGCATCACCAAACACGACCACCCTAGAGCCAGCATGAATAGTCACCCGAACTGATGAGGTCCCCCGTTGCGTCATTCTCCGAAAAGGTTCTGTGACACACTGGGCGGGCGGGGGGGGGGGGGGGGGGTGGGGGGGGGGGTATTATTGTCAATCTATTGGAATTAGTACAAAAACACAGATCCCATAATCTTCTATTGGGGGATCCATGCCACGATCCGCCTCCGCACTAGGACATGTCCTATTTTTCCATGGCACGGATCGCAACATGGATCGTATGAATAGATGCAAAGGATTCAATGTCCCCTAAAATTGCCCGTGGTCACAAATGTCAGGACCGTATATAATGTCTGCAATCATCTGAAATCCAAAGATTTTCCGCTGATCAATGGTTAAATAAGTGGGAACGGTTTAAAGTAATCGCTCGTCCGTATCTTTTGTGGAATTGAGGACGTTACAGACGTTTTCTCCGTAAACATTACGGATCTGCAAACAATTACGGACGCTCCCATAGACTCCTATAGGACAATCTGGGCCACGATTAGGGTCTGTAGTACAGCTTGTCAGTAATGTTTGCAGATTGCAGATCTATAAAACTGCATAGTGTGAACAGCCCAATTAAAATGAAGGGGCCCTAAATTTGCCTGTAATTGCAGATCCAGACAAAACTACAAAGCGTGTGAATGAGGCCTAAAACACCAGCACGGGCCAACATCAGTGTATTGGATAGATTTAGTCTTTCTATGGATTTTTTGCATTAGAAAAATAAGTTGATATTATACCATAAAAACTGCAGCGTCATATAGGGAAATGTTTTCTGGTCCGTTGAACTGTATATGGCTTTGTGGGTCTATACAAGTTGATATTACTTACATATCAGTCAGCCACATGTCACTGGTAAATCATTAGCTCTGACCCTATTCAACAATACATAGCAGCCATAGACGTCAGCGACCATCCTGCCTCTGTGATTGGCCAATAACGGTGTGATGGGTGGGGCTAAGGTGCTCACCTGCGGCAGCGGGTCACTGGGGTCAGCAGTATGGAGCAGCTGTCACAGGCAGCTGAGCAATAAAGTCGTTACTATTTATTGTTTTCTATAGTCAGTGACTACATTGTATCAGGTCAGCCGGTCCATGGAGGGGAACAACCAGATCCGTCTATTCACAGTTATCAACAGCCCCACCTCTGACAACCCTCTAATGAAAGGAAACAGCTCCTAACACTATTAACTTACAAAACATCAGCTATTACCTTCCAGACTGATCAGTGTCAACCTGGGCTTCTGACCCTGTTCACACTTAGCAATATTTGTTTCTTAAAGGGAAACTGTCACCAAGACAATGATATCTAATCTATCAGCACCATGTTACAGAGCAGGAAAAACTGAGCAGATTGATATATAACTTTGTGGAATCAGATTCTGTATAACTTGTAACTAGTTGATTGAAATCCCTGATCATTCTGTGATAAAGAGTCCAGTGGGCTGGGTCACCATGGACTGGACTCTTTAGCATGGAAACATCAGAGATTTTAATCAATAAATTACAAGTTATACTGAATCTTATCATATAAAAGATATATATCAATCCGCTCAGCTCCTTCTGCTCTATAACATGATGTTGATAGTTTAGATAGTATTTTTATGGTGACCGGTTCCCTTTAATTCATATATTTCAAATACTATGTGGCAGCTTTCTGACTAGCGCCGTCTTATAGGAACCCTTACGATGAACAAGACCGCTTGTTTCCCCTCTAAATACATCTATAAAAGCTGACGCACAACCTTTAGTGGCCTTCAAAGGACAGGAATATAAAAAGTCACTCCTGACAATTCTAGAGTTACATGGAACAAGCGAGATGTATACGCCAAGAGTGCTGGGAATGTCTGGTCCATGGATATGGCAGCTGTCGTCTGCTTATGTAACTGCTTGTTTTCCTTATGTCCGGTTACATATATTATTGGGCCACACAGGACATGCAGAGCTGTCTACAGCAGAAGCCGGTTTTAAAGTAATACTGGCACTCTCTAAGTGTGCCTATATATATATATATACACAGTGGTACCTTGGTTTAAGAGTAACTTGGTTTAAGAGCGTTTTGGTTTAAGAGCTCACAGTTTTTCAAAATTGTGACTTGGTTTAAGAGCATTGCTTTGGTTTAAGAGCTCCATGTTCTGGGTGGGAGCGCGAGTGGAGGAGGGGCATGGTCTGCATAGCGGGGTCTACAGCACTGTACTCTAACCCAGGAAGTCTCTTTCACCTTCCAAATCATAGCAGATCCACTTCAGGCTGGGGCTTACATCAGGGGAGAGGACTGTGGGGGTAATCTCTCCATAGCTGTAACCCCTCTCTCCCCGGACAGAGAGTGCTGCATGTATGTGCCCACATCTGCCTGCTCATTCCATCATGCTCCCCGCAGTCTCTGTCCGCCCTTGTGTTTCCCATTCTCTCCATTACTGTACAGTAACTTATAATATCACAGATTCTGCTGTTTCTTAATCTTTGTTTCATCTGTTTTACATGTAATTCAGAAAAATAAATCATTATTTTTGGGGTGTGGAACCAATTGTCTGCACTTCTATAATTTCTTATGGTAAAATTTGCTTTGGTTTAAGAGCAGATTTGGATTACAAGCACGGTCCCGGAACGAATTATGCTCGTAATCCAAGGCACCACTATATATATATATATATATATATATATATATATATATATATACACACACACATACATACATATACACACACACACACACACTGCTGTATAAAACTGGCCTGTGTCTTCTTTTGGCTCTAAAATTGCTTTACAGGAGTAGCTTCACAGCATTTGGGACTCCTTTCCCCTAGGGAGAGGAGGGCCAGGTGCCATGAAGCCCCGCCTAGATGACACTTTGAACCGCACATAGAGTAAGGAGGGTGACAGTATCACTTTAAAGGGTACCTATCATTTACATCTGAAATGTCATGTCAGAGGTTTGTATCGGTAGGGGTCCGGGTGCCGAGATCGTTATACTGAAGGGGCAGAGGTGCTTAGCCGCTCTGCCATACCTGCTAATACAAGCAATATATTATTAGCCTATGGAACTTCCGGTATAGGGAATTGCAGGAGGTTCCAGTATAAATCCATCGAAGCGATGTACATGCTGCTGAAAGCATCTGCGCTCTAATGATCGTGGTGGTCTCAGCACCCGGACCCTCCCCGATACAAACCTCTGACATGTCTCTATGACATTTCAAAAGTGTTAATGTTTTTTAAAGTGTTTAAATGATAGGTACTCTTTAATGGGGAACTCTAAGCTTTCTAATCAACTGGTGTCAGAAAGTTATATATATATATATATATATTGTAATTTACTTCTGTTTGAAAGTCTCCAAGCTTCTAGCACTTATCAGCTGCTGTATGTCCTGCGGGAAGTGGTGTATTCTCTCTAGTCTAACGCAGTGCTCTCTGTCCATGTCAGGAACTGTCCAGAGCAGAAGCAAATCCCCATAGAAAACCTCTACTGCTCTAGACCGTTCCTGACATGGACAGAGGTGGCAGCAGAGAGCACTGTGTCAGACTGGAAAATATACACCATTTCCTGCAGGACGTACAGCAGCTGATAAGTACTGGAAGACTACAGATTTAACTTTAGACTACAGATAACTTTATGAAAAAATATTTCTATGGAGTACCCCTTTAAGCAAATCCATGAAGAAACTATAGACGTGCCCTACATACACAAAACGATGCCATGGATCCTCTATCACACAATCAGGGATGAGGTAACATGGATAAAACCTTGAAAATAACAACCACTGGCCGTCCCATTCACTGACATGCTATTGAACTTTGCAGGATTCCTCACCCTGATTGCCTTCTAAATCATATACGATCTACGGCCGTCACGTTCAGCACGCCTAGCTTAGCAGGTTGTCACATTTTGTCCCATGAGGGATTACTGGTAACATGGCTGTGCGGGATGTGATGGGATGAGTGGCGGCTGAGGAATCCTACATTTCATAGCACAGCGGTGACCATAACATGATTCATCAACTAGAATATAGTGACAACAAGCTGTGTGAACAGCACCCTATAATTTACCTGTTATCGACACCTCTGGGTTACCCTGACAGATGGCACAGTCATGAAATACGTAATGCCTTTGTTTTGTATAGACTCCCTAACCATAGCATTAACCATTTCATGACTGTACAACCATGAGACAGGCCAACAACAACAACATGGTGGCGACGGTGGTAATGACTTTATTAACATATCCCAGGTGCTATATTCCTATCATCTATTTACTATGTTCTCATCCAGGTAGACATGTATAACACCATGGGGGGAGATTTATCAAACATGGTGTAAAGTGATACTGGCTCAGTTGCCCCTAGCAACCAATCAGATTCCACAGAAAATGAAAGGTGGAATCTGATTGGTTGCTAGGGGCAACTGTTTCACTTTACACCATGAGGGAGATTTGTCAAGCATGGTGTAAAGTGAAACTGGCTCAGTTGCCCCTAGCAACCAGATTCCACCATTCATTTTCCAAAGTGTCTATGAGGAATGTTTCAGAGGAGGGAGGAGGGGGAGATGGAAAGAAAAGCTCACACAGTTTGTGTCTTGAGCAGAAAGTAGCAGCTCAGAACTTGGGGAAGGAGACTAAATAGATAATAACAGGTATGGAAGGAACTGTTAGGGGCCTATTCCCCGGGAGCGATAATCAGCTGAATCGGCCCCATTCGGCCGATTATCGAAACAGAGAAAAAGTTTATTTAGGGCAAGACTTAAAATTATTGGTCCCCCACCGTGCAATAGCGGTGCGCGGCGGGCGACCGACGATTTGAGAAGCAGCACCACACATTACCTGGCAGGACTTCTCCTCGGCTCTGTCTTCCTCCCGGTCACGGTCCCTCCGGAGCGGCCTGACTCAGCAGTCAGACCGCTCAGCCAATCACAGCCCAGCATCGCCGCGGCCAGTGATTGGCTGAGCGGTCTGACAGCTCAGTCAGGCCACTCCGGAGCTGCTGATGCTGTGCCGCGGGACCGGGAGGAAGACGGAGTGCGGGAGAAGTCCTGCCAGGTAATGTATGGTGCAAGGGCTGCAAGGACATCGGTAACTATGTCCCTGCAGCCCTCGCTCAACGATCATCGGGCCGTGGAATAGGCCCAGTAAACGAGCGCTGATCTAGCAGATCGGCGCTCGTTTACATCATTGATCGGGCCCTGCTCGGCCCGTGGAATAGGACCTTTAGTCTCATCATGGGCAGCAACATATGAAAAGTTATGTTTAAGCGGAATATCCCTTTAAGTAGCATGTTATAAGAACACTGAGGCATCATGCCCTATACAATATAAAAAGACCAATACAAACAGAAAGGATGTATGTGACCATTTCTACGGCCTCCCTATGGGCAAGAGAAGAAGTAGGAACCAAACATTTGCTGCACATCACATAAGATACCCTCTTAGATAAATCTGCACCTGCAACTCCTTAAAAGGGGATTTATTTTCCCAAATAAACTGGGATCAGAAAGTAAGAAAGATTTGTAAATTATGTCTTCTAAAAAAAAAAAAAAAAAAAAAAAAAATCGAGTCTTCCAGTACTTATCAGCTGCTGTATGCCCTACAAGAAATGGTGTATTTTTTTCCATAGTTGTATGTATGTTATATAGGTTTGTAATTTACTTCAATTTAAATCTCTCAAACCTTTCAGTACTTATCAGCTGCTGTATGTCTTGCAAGTTGTGGTCTATGCTTTCAAGTTTGACACGGTTCTCTCTGCTGCCACCTCTGTCCATGACAGCAACTGTCCAGAGCAGCAGCAAATCCCCAAAGAAAACCTCTCCAGCTCTGGACACTTCCTCACATGGACAGAGGTGGCAGCAGAGAGCACTGTGTCAGACTGGAAAGAATACACCACTTCCTGCAGATCATACAGCAGCTGATAAGTACTGAAAGATTTTTAAATAGAAGTAAATTACAAATCTATATAACTTTCTATATAAATATAATAATTTTAACCGGAATAGACCTTTAACTATTACACACTGAAAGACCCTGTATAGTCCAGTGCATATCTGATAGAATTGTTCCAATGTACTGAGTGTCTGTCACTGGCGCTCCCTGGGAAAAATGACCTATTATACTATAAAAAGTAACAGTAAAAGTAACTGTGCGCCTCCAGACATGTGTTTCCTAGAAAGGAGAACCAGCATGGGTATAAAGCATTAGGAGAGATCCATTGATGATTCATCTCTTGTACACTGTCACATTGGTCAGATGACATGATGGCTCTTTCTTGGGACTGTCATTTTCCAGTGATCAGGACTATATTTAAAACATTGGGAAACGTGGATGATGCTTCAGGGTATTAGGTTTATACACCTTTCATTTTAATGTTATTTATAACCCCCTGGATGTGATCCACGCACTGAGGCCGCATCTACACTGCCCCTTATTCAGCAGCATCGCCTTCTGCACTGAAGTCCTGGGGACATTATATATATATATAATATATATATATATATATATATATATATATATATATATATATATACACACACACACACATATACACACACACTGTATAAGCTTTCAATATATACCACAGAAACTAAACTAACACTCAATATAACTAACCTACAAGGTACTATTTGTCATTCTTCATTACTTAAAGGGGAAGTTCATAGAAAAATGTTTTCTTTCAAATGAACTGGTGCCAGAAAGTGCTGCTCTATGTCCATTATGGAGAGCAGGAGAGGTTTTCTATGGGGATTTGCTACTGCTCTGGACACTTCCTGACATGGACAGAGGTGGCAGCAGAGAGCACTGTGTCAGACTGGAAAGGATACACCATTTCCTGCAGGACATACAGCAGCTGATAAGTACTGGAAGACGCAAGATTTTTTTTTTTTTTTTTTTAAATAGAAGTAAATTACAAATTTCTGGCACATTCTGGAGCCGGTTGTTTTGAAGAAAAAACTAATTTTGTGAATCACTCCTTTAAAGCTCCACTGACCCAATATAAAAAGTAAGGATATTGTGGACTTTCTGACATGATTTTGAGTAACAGCCACTACTGTCAGACACTGTCTACACTATAATGACCGCTTACAGGAAACAACTGAAAGATTTAATGTGACCCCTTAAGGGCTTAGCACAGAACTATTTCCTTTACTGTCCCTTCTAATCTGTTACTGTCTCAGAATCTACTGGCAGAGTGTGATAACTGGAGAGGTGTCTCTATACCCCCAGGGCAAAACTCAACCAGACCCACAGAAGTAAATTACAAATCTCTGGCACCAGTTGTTTGAAATAATTATTTTTTTCTGAACTGCCCCTTTAAATATGATGAAATTGTATATTCCCTAGATATACATAGGGGGAGATTTATCAAACATGGTGTAAAGTGAAACTGGCTCAGTTGCCCCTAGCAACCAATCAGATTCCACCTTTCATTCCTCACAGACTCTTTGGAAAATGAAAGGTGGAATCTGATTGGTTGCTAGGGGCAACTGAGCCAGTCTCACTTTACACCATGTTTGATAAATCTCCCCTGTTGTTACTTCAAATTCGTTCGGGCAAATTATCGCTCCGTGTAAAAGCACCATTAGGCCTCCCATGGGGGAGATTTATCAAACATGGTGTAAAGTGAAACTGGCTCAGTTGCCCCTAGCAACCAATCAGATTCCACCTTTCATTTTCAAAAGAGTCTGTGAGGAATGAAAGGTGGAATCTGATTGGTTGCTAGGGGCAACTGAGCCAGTTTCACTTTACACCATGTTTAATAAATCTCCCCCTATATACAGCGGACTATGGCCGGCATTTACATCATGTCCTGAAGGCAAATGCCTAATCCCATCCGCTGATGCTAAACCTGTGTACTCCCCAGCAACGCTTCTCCTTCCATTTCCAGTGATTCACTGTAAAAACATTAAAGAAAGTAAGAACGCCCATCGCTGACTAATGTCGTTATTCACATGCCCCGTCCTCATGTTACTGCAACCCTGATGTAACATTCGGCATTTATTGCATAATAAAACCGGTCCAGGACACCTATTACCTATGCATAAAACAATATGTGCCACTGCCATGCCATGTGTAGCATAGCCGAGGTCTAACATCACTTCCCTTGCTACTAAATTACACAGCGTCACTTAAAGGGGTTGTCCAGTGAAAATCTTTTTCTTTCAAAACAACTGGTGTCAGAAAGTTATATAGATTTGAAATTTACTTCTATTTAAAAACCTCAAGTCTTCCCATACTTATCAGCTGCTGTATGTCCTACAGGAAGTGGTGTGCAGTATAGGGGATGGATGACATCTCATTAGATTTTGTGTCTCTGCTGGAGTTCATGGGACTATTTACCACTGGTTATCTAGATCCGATGGGGGATTTTACTTAGAATTAACAATAAAAGTACAAAGTACAATGCGGGGCAGGCTTCAAAGTGAAACAAGGGATCAGGCAGCAGAACAATCAGAAGCAAAGGTTAGCCCAGATAACGCAGCCATTGGTCACAAAAGATTAGTTTGAATTGTTATATTGCTTTGAACTTGTATGAAGATGTCAGGCTTCACCCTGTTATAAGGTGGTTATACCCAGGGGGAAAGGACTTCCACACTTTAACAAAAAAAAAAAAAAAATGTTTCATTCAAATCAACTAGTGGCAGAGATTTGTAATTTACTTCTATTAAAAAATCTCCAGTCTGCCAGTACTTATCAGCCGCTGTATGTCCTGCAGGAAGTGGTGTATTCTCTCTAGTCTGACACAGTGCTCTCTGCCCATGTCAGGAACTACTGTTGACAGCAGTAGCAAAAACCCCATAGAAAACTTCTCCTACTCTTCAGACTGGAAAGAATACACCACTTCATGCTGGACATACAGCAGCTGATAAGTACTGGAAGACTTTACACCAGAAGATTATCACTTAAGTCAAAGGATTTCACGATTTTTAGGGAGGGACCGTTACGTTCTAGGTCACCTCCCTTACCACAGCCCTTCTCCCCTGATTACAAAGGGTCCATTTACGCAGAAAGATTATCTGACAGATTATCTGCCAAAGATTTGAAGCCAAAGCCAGGAATGGACTATAAACAGAGATCAGGTCATAAAGGAAAGACTGAGATTTTTCCTAGTTTCAAATCCATTCCTGGCTTTGGCTTCAAATCTTTGGCAGATAATCTTTCTGTGTAAATGGACCCTTAGTTTGGTGGGGTGGCCGTTCTGGGAAGAGTCCTGGGCACTGGTTACAAACTGTGTCCATCTAAGGCCCCGTTCCCACTGAGCAAAGCTAGCGGAATTCCGCGACGGAATTGTCCGCCGCGGAATGCCGTTAGCCTCCCGCTCATAATGGGAGTCTATGGGAGGCGCGCGCTGCTGCTCTGTACGCGCTGAAGAATGAACATGTTCATTCTTCAGCGCGGACAGGGCAGGAGCGCGCGCCTCCCATAGAGTCCCATTATGAGCGGGAGGCTAACGGCATTCCGCGGCGGACAATTCCGTCGCGGAATTCCGCTACCTTTGCTCAGTGGGAACGGAGCCTAAGAATTATGGAGGCCATTGTGCTCTTCGAAACGTTCCGTGCAGTGGAAAATCTTTTGTGCCCTTCTCCAGATCTGTGACTCCATAAAGTCCTGAGCTCTACAGGCAGTTCCTTCCTCCTCATGGCTTGGCTATAAACTCCTAAACAGTTTAAAAGTCTGTGCTAGTGTACTGACACAGCCGCAAGGCTGTGTCAGTACACAAGCACAAACTTTCAATAAATATTGGAGCTCCCGACATCATAACTAATCATGATGCTGGGAGCTCTGGGGTCCAGTCTGCAGAACATCGGCTGTGCACGGACAGAATTCTAGTATTAAGGAAAAATCCATCTACAGTGCTTTATTTTATTATATTGTTAAAATAATAGCTAATTTATGGTACAGTTATTATTCGCTGCCTCTTCTATGGAGATTAGGTGGGAAGCCTTGGGAACAGATGACCTTTGGAAGCTGCATACACTATAAATTCCCCTTGGTTACCCATCCCCCATTGTCTATAGACTGCTGGCTCAGCGTTACAGCAGCTTGTAGTCCGCTACTGGTTCTTGTCCCATGGACTGCTATAGGAGGAGTGGGGCCCAGTGCATAGAACCTTGCTTGTCTACTAGGGATGCGTTTTAGTAAACTTACATGAATGATTATTATTTTAGGCAAATAAATACATTTAAAACCCTTTGTAGGGGCACAACTACTCCGGCAGCACTCTGACACTGGGCCATGGCCATTTATATTGATGCAAACACCACAACAATTATCATAACCACATAGTGATCAGCTATGACCGATACTCTTGTATACTGCGCACCGAACATCATGGATGGGTTAGTAGACCAGTCTGGTGTCTCACAGATGGTGCGTTCTAATGGTGCTTTTACACGGAGCGATAATTCACCAGAACGATTAACGAATTTGAAGTAACAATGGGGGAGATTTATCAAACATGGTGTAAAGTGAGACTGGCTCAGTCACCCCTAGCAACCAATCAGATTCCACCTTTCATTTTCCAAAGAGTCTGTGAGGAATGAAAGGTGGAATCTGATTGGTTGCTAGGGGAAACTGGGCCAGTTTCACTTTACACCATGTTTGATAAATCTCCCCCTATGTGTTTTTTATAACGATCAGGGAACGATATCTAATTTGGAAAATTCGTTATTGCGATCGTTTTAAGATCGCTTAAGCCTATCTCACAGGGTGAATCGATGAAAGACTGTTTACACGAAGCAATCTGCAAATTTTTAGCGAACAACTGACGACGATTTGAGAACATGTCGAAAGATCAAAATGAACGATTTCTCGCTCGTGGCTAGATCGTTCGCTGTGTTTACATGAGCAGATTATCGCTCAAATGCGATCGTTATGTAGAAAATTCGAATGATAATCGTTCCGTGTAAATGCACCATAACAGCATTATCTGCACCCCCTGATAAAGGAGCGGTCCACCTGGGACTGGGACTGTATGCCCCTGGTCACATTGTCTAGTACAGTGTTTCCCAACCTGTGGCAAAGCTACATTTCCCACCATGATGGGAGTTGTAATTCTGCAAGGGCTGGAGCCAGGATTTGGGGACCATCTAGCGTATAGTACCGTGTTTCTCCAAAACCAAGACCTAGTTTTTGTTTGTAGGCTTTTCGGAGTAGGTATGAAATATAAGCCCTACTCCAAAAATTAGCTAATTATAGTCAGCTGAGCAGATCCCTGACACTGTAGCTCTTCCACCATACTGTATGTACCCAGAGGGGTGAGAGAAGTATACAGTATGGAGGCCTAATTACAGAGGGGTAAGTATACAGTCTAGGGGAAGAACTACAGAGGGGGGAGAGAAGTATACAGTATGGAGGGGTAGGTATACAGTGTGGGGGACCAAATACAGAAGGGGAGGAAGGTGTACAGTATGGGGGATACCTGCAGAGGGAGGATGTATATAGTATGGGGGGAACAACTTCAGAGGGAGGAGGGGATATACAGTATGGGCACTACCTGCAGAGGGAGGATGTATATAGTATGGGGGAACAACTACAGAGGGGGAGGAAGGTGTACAGTATGGGGGATACCTGCAGAGGGAGGATGTATATAGTATGGGGGAACAACTACAGAGGGGGAGGAAGGTATACAGTATGGGGGATACCTGCAGAGGGAGGATGTATATAGTATGGGGGAACAACTACAGAGGGGGAGGAAGGTGTACAGTATGGGGGATACCTGCAGAGGGGATGTACATTGTATGGGGGAACAACTACAGAGGGGGGGGAGGGAATTATACAGTATTGGGGGACAAACTATAGAGTGGGGAGGGAGCTATAAAAGTATAAGTAAGGACTACCGGTGTAGGGGAGATGTATACAGTATGAGTGAACAACTAAGGGCGGGGGGGGGGGGGGGGGGTTATACAGTATGATGGAAGAACATAAAGGGGGGAGTATACTGAATGGAGGCCTCCAGGGGAACCTGAGGTATAGGAGTCAAACATGGGACATACACTATGGCAGCTAACTACAGTAGAGAGCAGGGCTACAATGTAGGGGCATACAGTGTTTCTTCTTCTTCAAAAAAAAAAAAAAAAAAAATCAGAGCAAAAAAATAAATATATAAGACTCTGTCTTATTTTTGGAGTAACACATGCATGATGGGAGTTGTCATTCTGCAACTACTGAAGAACCATAGGTTGGTGAACACTTCTCTAGTGTATGGTCCAGACCCAATGGGAGTTGTAATTCTGCAATAGTCAAGGAGTGACATTGGGGAGCATTGGTATAATGCAGGGATTGGGGAACCTTGACCCTCAGGCTGCTGCAAAACTACAACTCCCATCATGCCTATACCATTGGTAGGGAACCTTGACCCTCCCAGCTGCTGCAAAACTACAACTCCCATCATGCCTATACCATTGGTAAAGAACCTTGGCCCTCCAGCTGCTGTAAAACTACAACCCCCATCATGCCTGGACAGCCAAAGCTAAAGCTTTGGCTGTCCAGGCATGATGGGAGTTGTAGTTTTCCAACAGCTGGAGAGCCAAGGTTCCCTACCAATGGTATAGGCATGATGGGAGTTGTAGTTTTCCAACAGCTGGAGAGCCAAGGTTGCCTACCAATGGTATAGGCATGATGGGAGTTGTAGTTCTCCAGCAGATGAACAGCCACAGGTTGGGAAACACTGGTCTTATTGGTTAGACTGATATCACACCATGAAGGGGTTAATGCCTGCTCAGATGAGACACCACATCCAAAACACATAAACCTGAGCTCAGCCTCCCACAGCCCAGGGACAGCCCATCCCCCCGTGTGGTGAACAATAATCACTACAATGACTTAGCAGTTCTGCCCATTTCCCACTACTCGGCTGGTACACGGGACAGACTGTACACAAACTAGAAACGCTCTTCAAATAATCTCTCCAGGACGGGTGCCAGAAGAAGAAAATGTGTTTACACGGCGCGCGGCTACATGGGAATTGTAGTTTGCCACCTACGTCGAACCAAGCGAGCTGCGACCATAAACAACTACAACTCCCGAGAGTCAGCGCGCGGCACCTGACAGCTGGGCGAGGGTTTTCTTAGAATTCCGTGACGTCAGCGAGCGGGCCACCAATGAGCGCTTGGCAAGCTGGAATGTCAACAAACAAGGAGGCGGACACGTGACAGGAAAGCCGGAAAAAAGAAAGAGAACGGAGAGCTGTATGAATGAGGCGAAGGTGGTCGCCGGGATGTATAACACCGAATTATAGGGCCGTGATAGCCGCGGATTGATCCTTGCCGCCGCGAAGGATGCCGGGAATTGTAGTCTCAGGGCACAAACATCAAATCATTGCATGGAAATCATGTACTGTCAATATTTACCTGGAAGTCGTACAAGGCCACAATATTTTCATGTTTCAGCTCCTACAATGAAAATATTTATCATTACTGAGTCTGCACACAATAACCTTAGGCTATAGCAGGGATGGGGAACCTTGGCTCTCCCAGCTGTTGAAAAACTACAACTCCCATCATGAATCTGTCCGTTCATCATGGGAGTTGTAGTTGCGCAACAGCTGGGAGAGCCAAGGTTCCCTACTATAGATATGGGGGATCATGGTCTTTTTTTACCTTCAGTATTTTGATCTCCTTCCCTAAAAGTGTCTGGGATTTGGCCAGGTTTTTCTTATTGATGCATTTTACAGCAACCTCCAAATCCTGCTTCTGAAAAAGGCAACACAAGCGACAGTCAGTACAAGGAGAGCAGGGCATGCTGGGAGTTATAGTGCTGTAGTGACAAGACACAATCAGTACAAGGCCCCTATATCCTATGGACTGAGAGCAGGGCATGCTGGGAGTTATAGTGTTCTAGTGAGAAGACACAATCAGTACAAGGCCCCTACCTCATATGGACTGAGAGCAGGGCATGCTGGGAGTTATAGTGACAAGACACAATCAGTACAAGGCCCCTATATCCTATGGACTGAGAGCAGGGAATGCTGAGAGTTATAGTGACAAGACACAATCAGTACAAGGCCCCTATATCCTAAGGACTGAGATCAGGGCATGCTGGGAGTTATAGTGACAAGACACAGTCAGTACAAGGCCCCTACATCATATGTACTCATAGCAGGGCATGCTGGGAGTTATAGTGATGTAGTGACAAGACACAGACTGGAAATTACTGTTTCATAGTATATAGCAAGGATAGGGAATCTTGGTTCTCCAGCTATTGCAAAACTACAACTCCCACCATGCCAAGGTTCACTCCCCCTGCTATATACTATACAACATATATAGACCTGGAATGATCTACTATAGCAAACATCCTCATCTGTTCCAAAACTACAACTCCCAGTATACCTTAAAGGGGTTATCCAGGATTAGAAAAAACATACTGCAGTTGCTTTCTTACCGAACCAGCGCCACCCTTGTCCTCAGTTTGTGTGAAGTATAGCAGCTCGGTTCTATTGAAGTGAATGCAACCTAGCTGCAGTACCACACACATCCTTAGGACAGGGGGTGGCGCTGTTATTGTAGGACACAGCTATGTTTCTATAGTCTTGGATAGCCCCTTTGTCATGGCATGGAGGTTGTAGCTTTGTGACAGCTGGGGATCACTAGTATCCATTATACACCAAAGCAATGGATTGTACTAATACAATATTTATCATGCTCAGCTGCTCCAAACTACAACAGCTGGACAGCTACAGGTGGGTAAACCCTCAGGCCCTCCAGCTGTTACAAAACTACAATTCCCATCATGCCTGGACAGCCAAAGCTAAAGCTCCTACTATCCAGGCCTGATGGGAATTGTAGTTTTGTAACAGCTGGAGGGTCTGCTCTCTGGGAGAACCATTGTTCCTGACTCAGTCCTTGCCCAGACTTGTCCCGTCCAGGACTATTCATTAATTCAGGCTTCTTGTGACCTGGTGGTCCGAATACTGTGGCAAGGATTTAGTTTGTGCCCCATGCGGAGCTTCCAAGAATAGGTCTAATCTTAGAGGAGCTCCTAGTTTTATTATACAGATGTACCTAATAAATTGCAGCGCTATGTTCCCTGGGCTTAGGTCACATGTTTCCTGGTCATCTCATATTACACTACATTACCGACTACTTTGGCCAATTAGGCAACAATATTCCTTATTTTTTATAATATCCATTGCCTGCAAGTAGAGATTCATCTCTTTGGCAAATCTGACTGTATCATTTAAAGGGGTACTCCAGCAAAATTCTTTCAAATCAACTGGTGTCAGAAAGTGCAAGAGATTTGTAATTTACTTTCTGTTAAAGGGGTTGTCCAGCGAAAATCTTTTTCTTTCAAATCGACTAATATCAGAAAGTTATATAGATTATTAATTCACTAATATATATATAAAAAAAAAATCTCAAGTTTTCCCATACTTACTAGCTGCTGTATGTCCTGCAGGAAGTGTTTTATTTTCAGTTTGACACAGTGCTCTCTGCTGAAATCTCTGGCCGAGATAGTCTCGGTTTTATATAAATCCTCTTCCTACTGAGGAATTCTCACGGATAATATCCGCAGAATTCCGTCAGCTGACCGCGCGCCTTTCTGCCAGCTCCATAGACACGATTCTATGGGCCGGCGTATTCCGCTATCCGCCGAAAGAAGTGACAGCCGACGGAATTCCGCAGATATTATCCGCGAGAATTCCTCAGTATGAACCCACCCCTACTCTGGACAGTTCCTTTCTCGGCCAGAGATGTTAGCAGAGAGCGCTGTGTCAGACTGAAAATAAAACAACCCTTCTTGCATGACATCCAGCAGCTGATAAGTACTGGAAGACTTGAAATTTATTAATAGAAGTAAATTACAAATCTACATAACTTTCTGACACCAGTTGATTTAAAAGAAAAAGATTTTCGCTGGACAACCCCTTTAAGTCTTCCAGTAGTTATCAGCTGCTGTATGTCCTGCAGAAAATGATGTATTATTTCTAGTTTAAAGAACAGAAGTTTTCTATAGGGATTTACTACTGCTCTAGACAGTTCCTGTCACGGACAGGGGTGGCAGTAGAGAGCACTGTGTCAGACTGGAAAGAATACACCACTTCCTGTAGGACATACAGCAGCTGATAAGTACTGGAAGACTAGAGATCTTTTTTTAATAGAAGGAAAATTACAAATCTCTGGCACTTTCTGACACCAGCAGATTTAAAAGAATTATTCTCTCTCGCTGGAGTACCCCTTTAATTCTGATGTGCCCCAAGTAGCCAAACAACATAGGTGCAGGAATGGGGACTCCTATTAAAAAACAGGGGTCCCTGTTCTTGTACAGAGCTGATGATGGGCCTAGCCCAGTGAATGTAGAGCACAGGTACCAAACTCAGGCTCTCCAGCTGTTACAAAACTACAATGCCCATCATGCCTGGACAGCCAAAGCTAGGCATGATGGGAATTGTAGTTCTGCAACAGCTGGAGGGGCCTAAAGTTGACACCCCTGTTGTTGAGAGTGAAAGCTTTAGTGTATATACAGCACCAGTGACCTCTGGCCCCTCAGTATACAGGAAAAGGCATAAGATGAATCCAAAAACAAAATCACAAAAAGTAACAAATCTTTTTTACTCATCTCTAGCTGCGAGCCTTTGAAGTCTTTGAGCTTAAAGGGCTAGTTCACCTAATTTTTTTTCTTTGTTTCAAATCAACTGGTGCCAGAAAGTGCCAGAGATTTGTAATTTACTTCTATTAAATAATCTTCCAGTACTTAAATAGAAATAGAAAATAGATATGTAGGACATACAGCAGCTGATAAGTACTGGAAGACTGGACATTTTTTAATAGAAGTAAATTACAAATCTCTGGCACTTGCTGGGACCAGTTGATATGAAAGAAAATTTGTGAACTACCCCTTTAAAGTTGTTTCACAGGTGTCAAACTCAGGCCCTCCAGCTGGTACAAAACTACAATTCCCATCATGCCTGGACAGCCGAAGGCTGTCCAGGCATGATGGGGGTTGTAGTTTTGTAACAGCTGGAGGGCCTGAGTTTGATCCTGTTGTGACATCCATGTATCCATCTGTTTCTTAGTATACAATTACATTGATACATTATAGCAAACACATTGTCATCATCCATCCACAACCTCTTCTCCCCAGAGACAAAGGCTATACACTGTATTCATGTCTGCCCTGTCTGTTCAACAATGTCAGCCTCCCCAGCACCTGTGTATATGGAGGAGAGGATAGACATTATTACCTCTTTGTGCACCTGTGTATATGGAGGAGAGGATAGACATTATTACCTCTTTGTGCACCTGTGTATATGGATGAGAGGATAGACATTATTACCTCTTTGTGCACCTGTGTATATGGATGAGAGGATAGACATTATTACCTCTTTGTGCACCTGTGTATATGGAGGAGAGGATAGACATGACCTCTCTGTGCACCTGTGTATATGGAGGAGAGGATAGACATTACCTCTTTGTGCACCTGTGTATATGGAGGAGAGGATAGACATTATTACCTCTTTGTGCACCTGTGTATATGGATGAGAGGATAATTATTACCTCTTTGTGCACCTGTGTATATGGATGAGAGGATAGACATTATTACCTCTTTGTGCACCTGTGTATATGGATGAGAGGATAGACATTATTACCTCTTTGTGCACCTGTGTATATGGATGAGAGGATAGACATTATTACCTCTTTGTGCACCTGTGTATATGGAGGAGAGGATAGACATTATTACCTCTTTGTGCACCTGTGTATATGGAGGAGAGGATAGACATTATTACCTCTTTGTGCACCTGTGTATATGGAGGAGAGGATAGACATTACCTCTCTGTGCACCTGTGTATATGGAGGAGAGGATAGACATGACCTCTCTGTGCACCTGTGTATATGGAGGAGAGGATAGACATGACCTCTCTGTGCACCTGTGTATATGGAGGAGAGGATAGACATGACCTCTCTGTGCACCTGTGTATATGGAGGAGAGGATAGACATTATTACCTCTCTGTGCACCTGTGTATATGGAGGAGAGGATAGACATTACCTCTTTGTGTCTTCCTTTGAACACAACAGCAAAGGCTCCATGGCCGATCAGATCTTTCCTGCTGAACTCAAACTTCCCCACAGACTCCATTGTAGAGACCCCTGGATCCTGGCAGACAATAGTGGGGGGTGATAGGTTGTAGAGTAGTAGATGAAGGATTTCTGGGAAGAAAAGGGTCTCAAGAGCTGAGAGGCAGCTGGAAAAGAAGGGCTGCTCTCCTGTCAACCTCCCTGCTGCTGAGGATCAGGCTCCTGAGGGTCATGGGCTGCTGCTCCCAGCACTCCGGTCCTCCCTGCTGCATGTTAGTGGGTAGTGGAAAAAAAAATTCTAGGATGGAGATCCCCTTGAAGTGGAAGAAGAGGAGTCAGGGCCCCCCTCTCTGGCACTGGATCCCTAGTGCCATGGTGATAGATAGATAGTGAGCTGATCGTCCACCAGTGTCTTTGTGTTTATAGGCCCCGGCTGTGTAGAGTCCTTAGAGGGAGCTGCTGCTGCTGCTGTCACCGAGGAGCTGACAATAATAAGGGCCGCAGCCGATGGCACAGCGCAGTCCCTCTGGCTGCTGGAGGCCGGCGCATGCGCACTAGTTCGCCCAGTAGATGCGTGTTACTGAGCATGCGCAGCTACAGGCGCTTTGTTGTGGCTGCTCCGTGTTGTGTAAGCGGCGGGGATGGTGTAACCGTAGTTCGGTGTTTGTGACCGGCAGCCATGGTAGTAAGACTCATAGATAGTAAGACTCATAGTTCACCTTCATAAAGTGATAGTCACCCATCTTACGCTATGCCAGGAATCCAGCTGTTGCAAAACTACAACTCCCATCATGCCTGGACAGCCGAAGGCTGTCCAGGCATGATGGGAATTGTAGTTTTACAACAGCTGGAGGGCCTGAGGTTCCCTATCACTGCTCTATGCTGTTCCAGAGCTTAGATGATGTATACAGTATTTGATATACCCCTGTATAAAACTTCTTTCTGCTATAAAATCGCTTTATTTAATTGGTGGACAGTGACAACTAGGCGGGGCTTCACAGCAGTTGGTCCCTCCCCCCAGCTAACAGTTGGGGCGCAACTGCTGCAAAGCCCCGCCTAGTTGATACTGTCCACCAATTAAATAAAGCGAGAGTAAGGGCCCTATTCCACCGGACAATTATCGTTCACATAATCATTAACGATCTCAAACGACCGCTATTGCGAAAGACCTGAAAACGTTCACTCATTTCCATGGAACGATAATCGTTACTTATGATCGTATTTGCGATCGTTTTTTCTTTGCTATTTCTTCGCTATTGCGTTCGTATCTACTGCGAATGACCGAACAACGTCTTATTCAATGCGAACGATTTGCAAACGTGCAACGATAAAAATAGGTCTTATAAAGCGATCAACGATTTCTCGTTCGGTCGTTAATCGTTAACTGCATTTCAAACGAACGATTATCGTTTAGATTCGAACGATTTAAAGATAATCTGAACGATAATCGTCCGGTGGAATAGGGTCCTTTGGGGGTGATAGTATACTTTTAGGGCCCTATTCCACCGAACGATTATCGTTTAGATTCGAATGATTTAACGATAATCTGAACGATAATCGTGCGGTGGAATAGGGCCCTTAGGGGGTGATAGTATACTTTTAGGGCCCTATTCCAATGGACGATTATCGTTCAGATTATCGTTAAATCGTTCGAATCTAAACGATAATCGTTCGGTTGAAATGCAGTTAACGATTAACGACCGTACGAGAAATCGTTGATCGCTTTATAAGACCTGGACCTATTTTTATCAGTGCTCGTTCGCAAAACGTTCGCAAATCGTTCGCATTGAATTAGACGTTGTTCGGTCGTTCGCAGTAGATACGGATGCAATAGCGAAGAAAAAAAAACTATCGCAAATACGATCATAAGTAACGATTATCGTTCCATGGAAATGAGTGAACGTTTTCAGGTCTTTTGCAATAGCGGTCGCTTGAGATCGTTAATCGTTAACGATTATGCGAACGATAATCGTCCGGTGGAATAGGGCCCTTCCCGTACTTATTAGAGATGAGCCGAAGCGCTCATCAAGTTTGACCAGTGCTCCGTATATCAAGCCGCCGGGCTTCCCGCACTTTTCCGCTCTCTGCCACTCCTCCCAGCATGCTTGAAAAAGCTGGATTCAATCCTGGGAAACTTCTCCTAGTTTCCCAGGATTGGATCAAGCTTTTCCCTGGCACCCGGAGTGGTGCGGTAGGGAGCAGAGCAGTGCGGGAAGCCCGGCGGCTTGATATACAGAGCAATTCACTTCGCTTGATAAGCGCTTCGGCTCATCTCTAGCTGCTGTATGTCCTGCAGTAAATGGTATACTCTTTCCTGTCTGACACACTGCTCTCTGCTGCCACCTCTGTCCATGTCAGGAACTGTCCAGAGCAGGAGAGGTTTTCTATGGGGATTTGCTGCTGCTCTGGACAGTTCCTGACATGGACAGGGCCGTATTACCAGCTACTTCTGCCCTAGGCACTTCACCTGCAGACGCCCCATCCTTCACTCACCAATTAGCATCATGATTTTCTAGGTTCTGAACATCATATTGATATCTGATCAGTCTTAGGCCGCGTTCACACGTTTACTGTACGTCACCAGATGCAGCCCAAACCAAACCCTCATACTGCCATACTGTGACTGGATAACACCGCCATACCAGACTTGAACAATACCGCTATACCCTGCCCCCCCTTCCCTCCAACCACACACACACCCACTTTCGAAAAGATACCAGATTTAATGGCAAGCTTAATTGGGAGGTGGGAGACTAAAAAAATAAAAAAAAAAAAAATATATTTTTTTCCTTCCCCCTGCTCCCTGGTGCTGCCCCCTGCAAGGTACTGCCCTAGGCACCGGACCACTGGTGCCTAGTGGTAATTACAGCCCTGGACAGAGGTGGCAGCAGAGAGCACTGTGTCAGACTGGAAAGAATACACCAGATTGCTTTTTACATTTTCTTCTGTTTTTTTTAAGATAAGAATTACCGGTAATGTATGAAGCCGCTCCCCCCCCCACCTTATAGGACAGGATTAGAGCCTATATCGCAAGGGCTACATGGAGCGACAGCAAATCCTCAAAAAGTTGGTGTGCTGTAAGGCAGCACTGATCCAGCATGCCCCTGGCCAGCCCGCTCCACTCATAACCATTAGAAGGGACAGGCTGTCCGAGAGCAGAGGCAGGGCATCACTGCAGCCACTGAATGGCGAGCGGGCCTGTCCTGTCACATCTGAGACCAGAAAGTAGCCAGAGACCGGAGCGGCGGACTGCAGGTGTCAGCGAAGCCGGGGAGGTAAGTAGATGTTTTTTGTCTCTCTCCAGCCATATAAAGAAAAATGCTCAACCCGGAGTTCCCTTTTAATTCTATTCATTCCTGGTGCAGGAAAAGTGTTACACATCTGTTTCTTTGGTATATACATACACTGACACCTAGGCGGGGCTACTATACACTATGGGGGAGATTTATCAAACATGGTGTAAAGTGAAACTGCCCCAGTTGCCCCTAGCAATCAATCAGATTCCACCTTTCATTTTCCAAAGAGTCGGTGAGGAATGAAAGGTGGAATCTGATTGGTTGCTAGGGGCAACTGAGCCAGTTTCACTTTACACCATGTTATATAAATCTCCCCCTACCTATATACCCTGTTCATTCCAGGTCTATGAAACCTATAAAACCTACAAAACTCATTAAATCTTTATTTTACATTTTTCCCCATTGTTAATAATGTTCATTCTTTTTCTTCATTCTTTGTAGCATGTCCCATGTCATATGTCCCCTGAGTGAATGGAGCAGCGGTGTACGTACCCCGACACTGCTCCATTCATTCTCTATGAGGCTTCCGAGTATTGCTAAGTGCTGATCTCAGCAATGGTCAGAAGTCCTCTCAGGTACTCATCTCCTATCTACAGACAGAGTTTAATCCTGAGATAACCACTTTAAAGGGAATGTGTCACCTGACTTTTTTTACTGATTAGAGTCAGATACTGTTCTTTTATTCTCATCTGTTTTTATTTTCTGACTGTATTTTTTTAAAAATTTCACTTATTGTACATTGTTATGGGGGCGGGCATATTGCATGGGCTGTTTTTAACAGCATTTAGTGACCTGCTTTACAGCGAGACTCATGGACATAGAAAACAATAGACAAAGTCTATGAATGTGAAACATTACTGAATGTACTCTGTGACTTTTAAAGAGGTCATTCCATGGGGAGCTGCTATTGTCTCCTCCATCTACTGGTGTCACATGTTGCTGCAATGCTGTACAGATCACTTTACAGCACAACAGGAAGTCTCAGCTTAGTTTTAGCCCCAGTGGTGAGAATGAAAATTGCAAGATAACAGGATTTTTTTTTAATAATATAGATAGAAAAATGGAAAATTAGAAATAATGTCACAAAAAAATCATAAAAAAAACATGTTTAACATGGAACATTTTTTAAACAAAAAGTCATTTTCTGATGAAACATTCCCTTTAAAGGGACTCTGTCAGTGTATAGTGTTAAGGGAACTTGGTGAAAATGTCTGGGATCAGCAGCTTCTTCAGATGTGTGGAGTTAAATGATGAGTGTTTAGGTTCGGAGAACTTTCATAAAGTTTGCTCAACACTATGAGTAGGTTTATGCTGCTCTAAGGGCAGTATAAACTAGTGACAGAGAAGTTGAACAGAATGATGTATCACTTACATTGTTCTGAGCAGCGCACACGGGTCCTTTCCATTATGTGTATGTCCTCCACAGTCCTCGATATTCATGAGCACTAGCACACTCTGCCACTGGACACTGATTGAGTGTATATATACTGTGTCTAGGCAGACAGCTGTCAATTAGCAGATTGAAGGTGTGGTGCAGCATGAAGCCCATTCTCCAGAAAAACATAAGAAAGTCCTCTTCATTATGTGTATGTCCTTCAAAGTCCTCGATACTCATGAGCACTAGCACACTCTGCCCACCAGCCACTGATTGGCAGTTATCTGCCTATACTGTGTATATATACTGTGTCTAGGCAGACAGCTGTCAATCAGCAGCCGGAAGGCGTGGTATGGCATGAAGCCCATCGTTCAGAGAAACCGAAGAAAGCCCCCTTTAATTTCCATAACCAGGGAGGCTTCTAGTATAAGTGTAAGGTTACAAACACACTTGCTGGATCTGCAGCGAGTCTCCTTGCTGCGTTTTTGCAGGGAGACTCGCTGCAGATCCCGGCCCTATACTTTCAATAGCAGAGAAACTCGCAGCAGGGATGTACATCCCTGCTGCGATTTTGTCTGCAGCCCGCCCATTAACCCCCTGGCCGCCAGACATTATACATTACCCGGTCCCCGTTCCTGCTTGCTTCGGGGCTCCCGGTGTCTTCACGGCCCGCCCGGCCAATCAGTGCGCTGCGGCGGGGCAGCGCACTGATTGGCCGGGCGGAACGTGCCTGGAGCCGCCGAAGCAAGCAGGAGCCGGGATCAGGTAATGTATATCCTGCCCGCCCCCCTGCAGCCCCGATCACCCCCAGCCCCCAGCCGCATGATCGCCCCCAGCCCCGCAGCCCCGGCCGCACAATCGCCCGCAGCCCCCCAGCCCCGCAGCCCCCGGCCGCACGATCGCCCTTAGCCCCGCAGCCCCCGGCCGCATGATCGCCCTTAGCCCCGCAGCCCCCGGCCGCACGATCGCCCGCAGCCCCCCAGCCCCCGGCCGCACGATCGCCTGCAGCCCCGCAGCCCCCGGCCGCATGATTGCCCGCAGCCCCCAGCCCCGCAGCCCTCGGCTGCACGATCGCCCGCTGGGGGCGATCGTGCGGCCGGGGGCTGCGATGCTGGGTGCGATCGTGCGGTCGGGGGCTGGGGGCGATCGTGCGGCCGGGGGCTGCGGGGCTGAGGGCGATCATGCGGCCGGGGGCTGCGGGGCTGGGGGGCTGCAGGCGATCGTGCGGCCGGGGGCTGCGGGGCTGGGGGCGATCGTGCGGCCGGGGGCTGGGGGCGATCATGCGGCCGGGGGCTGCAGGGCTGGGGGCGATATACATTACCTGATCCCGGCTCCTGCTTGCTTCAGCTTCACCGGGAGCCCCGAAGCAAGCAGGAACGGGGACCCGGTAATGTATAATGTCCGGCGGCCGGGGGGTTAATGGGGCGGGCTGCAGACAAAATCGCAGCAGGGATGTACAACCCTGCTGCGAGTTTCTCTGCTATTGAAAGTATAGGGCCGGGATCTGCAGCGAGTCTCCCTGCAAAAACGCAGCAAGGAGACTCGCTGCAGATCCGGCAAGTGTGTTTGTAACCTAAAAGTAAAAATAAAAGTGTTGTTATAAGTAAAAAGCCCCCTCCCCTAATAAAAGTCAGAATCACCCCCCTTTTCCCATGTTATAAATAAAAATAAACAAATAAATAAATAAACATGTTTGCTATCGCCGCGTCCGCAATCGCCCAAACTATTAATTGATCGCATTCCTGATCTCGCACGGTAAATGGCGTAAGCGCAAAAAAATCCCAAAGTGCAAAATTGCACATTTTTGGTCACATCAAATCCAGAAAAATTGTAATTAAAAGCGATCAAAAAAGTCGTATATGCCCAATCGAGGTACCGATAGAAAGATCACATCATGGCGCAAAAAATGACACCTGACACAGCCCCATAGACCAAAGGATAAAAGCGCTATAAGCCTGGGAATGGAGCGATTTTATGTGACATATATTTGTTAACAATGATTTGAATTTTTTACCATCAGATACAATAAAAGTTATACAAGTTACATATCGTTTTAATCGTAACGACTTGAGGAACATATATAACAAGTCAGTTTTACCCCAGGGCGAATGGCGTAAAAACACAAACCCCCCCAAATAAAAGAAATGTGTTTTGTTTTTTTTCAATTTCACCACACTTTGAATTTTTTTCTGGTTTTGCAGTGTACTTTATGCAAAAATTCAGCCTGTCAGTGCAAAGTACAATTAGTGGCGCAAAAAATAAGGGCTCATGTGGGTTTCTTGGTGGAAAAATGCAAGTGCTATGGCCTTTTAAACACAAGGAGGAAAAAACGAAAATGCAAAAATTGAAATTGGCCGGGTCCTCTAAGGGTTAAAAAGATCTTTATTGAAATAGAACTCCCCAGAGAACCCTCAATGACCCTTTTATTTTTTAAAAAAGGTGATAATCTTCTTTCCGAAGAAGTGCGGTCCTCTTTATTTTACCATGTAAAGTAAAAAAAAAAAAAAAACTCTCTCACTGAGCAGCACGCAGTAGTCTATTGTTACTATTAGGGGTCTCAGCAGAGACCACCTAATAATGATATAATAATTTGCTCCACAAAGGGGCCCGCTAAGGCTCTGTTGCTCAAGGGCCCACAAAAACCTGGAGCCGGCCCTGGTCTTGCTATCGACCCCTTGGCTTGCGCCCCCAGGCTGTTGCTCTTCCACTGCTGGACTATTGTTGTGTTTACACGGAACGATTATCGTTCAAATTTTCGCGACAACGATCGCATTTCAGCAATAATCGGCTCGTGTAAACACAGCAAACAATCAAGCGATAAATCCTTCATTGTGATCCTTCAACAAGTTCTCAGATCGTCATTGGTCGTTCACTGAAAATTCGTAGATCGCTTTGACTAACCAGTCTTTCACTGATTTATCCTATGTGTGCGATGGGCTTAAAGGGGTAGTCCACCCAAAAAAATTTTCTTTCAAATCAACTGCTGCCATGAAGTGACAGAGATTTGTAATTTACTTCTATTAAAAAATCTCAAGCCTTCCAGTACTTATTAGCTGCTGTATGCCCAACAGGAAGTTGTATTATTTCCAGTCTGGAGAGCAGGAGGGGTTTTCTATGGGGATTTGCTCCTGCTTTGGACAGTTCCTGACATGGACAGAGGAGGCAACAGAGAGCACTGGGTCAGACAGGAAAGAAAACACCACTTCCTGCTGGACATACAGCAGCTAATAAGTACTGGAAGACTTAAGATTTTTTAATAGAAGTGAATTACAAATCTCTGGCACTTTATGGCACCAGTTGATTTGAAAGAAATTTTTTTTGGGTGGACTACCCCTTTAAGTGATCTTAAAACGGTCGCAATAATGATTTTTCCAAACGATATATCGTTCTGTCTAATGCTACGTTTACACGGAGTGATACGATTTGGTTTTTATAACGATCAGTGTTTAGACGAATAACTCGTTAGAAAAATTGTTTGAAAATTCTCAAGAAAAAATCGTTATTGCGATAATTTTTAAGATCGCTTAAGCCCATCTTTTACATAGGGGAAATCGGTGAAAGACCTCACGGAGCGGGCAGACAGCGGGAATCAGAAGCCGATACTTGGCCGCTTCGCTCATCCCTAACCACCAGCTCAGTAGGCCAGGGGATGACAGATTTGTTTTAAGACCAATAATAGGAGGGCTGTAGTTTTTATTGGCATCAGTCTGCAATGCTTGCAATCTTTTGACCATTTTATTCTGCTTTTTGAAGGATAAGTGGCCAAAAAATGTTGACTATTTGGGATTTTTTTTAACCCCTTAGTGACTGCCGAGCTGCCTTTTTACGGGCTTTATTCCAATACATACGCCTTTTAATGGCGTATGTATCGGAATAAACTGCCGCGGCAGAGCGGGGGATCAGCTGCCAGTGTGACAGCTAATCCCCCCTGACAGCAGCATTTAACGGGTTAAACTATCCGGAGCGGAGGATAGTTTAACCCATTAAATGCCGCTGTCAAATCATGACAGCGGCATCTAACGAGTTCCGCTCTACAATTTCTCGAGAATTCCTCAGTGTTGAACCTACACTAAGGCCCCGTTCACACTAAGCAAGAACGGCGGAATTCCATGGCGGAGCTCTCCACCGCGGAATCCCACCAACACCGGGCTTAGTGTCCTGCTTTGAGTGAATGAGACGGCGCGCACGTCCGCTTCCTCCCCTCTCCGCTCAAAGAAATGACATGTCACTTCTTTGAGCGGAGAGCAGGGGCAGCGGTGCGCCCTCTCATTCACTCAAGGCACTGAGCACAGTGGGATTCTGCGGTGGAGAGCTCCGCATTGGAATTCTGTCGTTCTTGCTCAGTGTGAACGGGGCCTAAAGGAGTAAAAACATTGGGACCTGAATTGTGACCTTCAAAGTCCTCCACCAGGCTGGCTCTCTACCCATTGGCTTCCCCCAAACATGCATGACTGACCCACTATCCGAGCAGCACATCTTCCTATGGAAACTAGAATGAAACATGCCAGGGAATACACAAGTCCGGTAGGAATTTCTGCCCTGATTCTCCTGCATCTCAGTCCCTGTAGATCAGGGATTCTTTTGTGGCTGTGATAGTTTTCCAAGAAGTCACCTTACTGGGCTGACCTAGAACGGGCCCCAGTATGCTCCTGGGATCACTGGTCGCTTCCTACCATTCACTTTGCTGCTAATTAGACTCCTAGCAGATATAGCTGAATGAGACGATCCATCTGTAATCTTATACTATATGCTTCCCATAGGAATAGTACAATAGTGACATGAAGCTACTCCTGTAGTCCAGTATAGGACGGGCCCCATCTCCTCTTTTTTTTATCTGATGGAAAGAAAATGAAGTTAAAGGTTAAAAAATTCAGATTTTATAAGTTTTATTTTAACACACCACATGAAAGCTAGGAGAGAACGTCAGCATTTCTAGCTGTAATCTTACAATACTGTTGGCAGTGAGATCTCACAGACTGTTTTGACAACTGTGTTCGGCTCTTTTCCCTTTTTACTTGCATTGCACTTCTGTGCTCATAATATTTAAAGAATTCCAGCACCAAAAACACATCAGAGTCAATCACAGGCAGAAAACTGTCTTCCTCAGCACCCAATGCACAAACAAGGCCTACCTTAAAGGAGAAGTCTGGCGAAAGTATTGTATTGCCCCCCAAAAGTTATACAAATCCCCAATATACACTTATTACGGGAAATGCTTATAAAGGGCTTTTTTCCCTGCACTTACTACTGCATCAAGGCTTCACTTTCTGGATAACATGGTGATGTCACTTCCTGGATAAAATGGTGATGTCACTTCCTGGATAACATGGTGATGTCACTTCCTGGGTAACATGGTGATGTCACTTCCTGGATAACATGGTGATGTCACTTCCTGGATAAAATGGTGATGTCACTTCCTGGATAACATGGTGATGTCACTTCCTGGATAACGTGGTGAAGTCATTTCCTTGATAACATGGTGATGTTACTTCCTGGATAACATGGTGATGTCACTTCCTGGATAACGTGGTGAAGTCATTTCCTTGATAACATGGTGATGTTACTTCCTGGATAACATGGTGATGTCACTTCCTGGATAACGTGGTGAAGTCATTTCCTTGATAACATGGTGATGTTACTTCCTGGATAACATGGTGATGCTACTTCCTGGATAACATGGTGATGTCACTTCCTGGATAACAGCTCTGGGAGTCAGGTCATGACATCACCATGTTATCCAGGAAGTGACATCACCATGTTATCCAGGAAGTGACATCACCATGTTATCCAGGAAGTGACATCACCAGGTTATCCAGGAAGTGACATCACCTTTCTATCCAGGAAGTGACATCACCATGTTATCCAGGAAGTGAAGCCTTGATGCAGTAGTAAGTGCAGAGACAAAAGCACTTTATAAGCATTTCCCATAATAAGTGTATATTGGGGATTTGTATAACTTTTGAGGGGCAATACAATACTTTAATAAAAATTTTCCCCATACTTCTCCTTTAAAGGGGTACTCTTTTGGAATCTGTTGGCACTATACTATACAAATAATAATAATAATAATAATGATAAAGCAATTTTGTGCAAATTGACTGGTGTCCTGAAGTTATACAGATTTTTAATTTACTTCTGTTAACCAAATTTGTTTTTTCTTCAAAGCAACCAGTGCCAAAAATTTGTAAGTTACTTCTATTAAAAAATTCTCCAGTCTTCCAGTAATTATCAGCTTCTGTATGTCCTGCAGGAAGCAGTATATGCTTTCCAGTCTGACACAGTGCTCTCTGCTGCCACCTCTGTCCGTGTCTAGAGCAAAAGAAAATCCCCATAGAAAACCTCTCCTGTTCCTGACATGGACAGAGGTGGCAGCAGAGAGCACTGTGTCAAACTGGAAAGAATACACCATTTCCTGTAGGGCATACAGCAGCTGATAAGTACTGGAAGGCTTGAGATTTTTAAAAAGAATTAATTTACAAATCTGTATAAGTTTCTGACACCAGTAAATCTGAAAACAGCTCTTAACTTTATTTACATAGCATATTATAAGTTGGTGCTTTTATCATCCACCTGCCACAAAAAAGTGCTCATATCACAAGCCATATCTTAAAAGATTACCCCTTTAAGAAATCTATTCTCTATTGTCACCAGACAATAACCAGAGGTAAGCGAATAGCTCTGCGTGGCATGATTGCTGTTTGGATATTTCAGTGAACCCTATTACTATATAGACATCATGGGGTAGATTAGCTTCTATATGATAAAGTTTGAGCCTGAAGCAGAACTATGGCACACAGGGTGTATAACGTTACCAATATGATGACCATATCCAAGTAGGCACTGTCATCTGCCTAGCAGTTTGGCAAGGTGGCACTGTTGTAGTTAGCATATCGCTGTATATCAGTATGGCTTGTTTGGATTGAGGATTACATTAGTCATGGAATCATACATTGTGAATCCTACCTGGGCTCATGTACACTGAGCAAAAGGTGACGAATATGAACAGAGCAATGTCCTATTGTGTTCAATGGGATTTCCGCTCTGCTGTTCACACTACAGAATTTCTGAGCAGAATTTTCTGCCGCAGATCTGCTTTCCGCCCTAAAAAAAGTAACATGTCACTTCTTTGGGCGGATTCTGCTAGAGGAATCCTATAGATGTCAATGGGGCTTCAATTCTGCTTGCATTCTGCTGGAATTCCGCTCAAATTCAGCTCCGATTCTGCCAGAGCAAAATAGGCGTGCGTGCACACTACGGAATATGCGTGTAAAGGCCGCTGTGGATTCCGTCGCTGGCCCCTGCTCATGGGCGCATGCATCTCCGCCTGTGCAATAGACTCCATTCTAAGCATGTCTATTCTCTCGGCAGACGGCGCAATCCGCCCAGCCATAAAAGGGCGGAGAGGCTGGCGACATTCCATGGCAGACAATTCCGCCGCGGAGCCTAATATAGGGTGCCTTCACACGTACCGTATTGCGGCGTTTTTATCGCTGCGTTTTTGGTGCGATTTTTACATGCGCGTTATGATTTTCACATGATTTTCATGTGAAAATCAAAACGCGTATGTAAAAATCGAAACCAAAAACGCAGCGATAAAAACGCAGCGTTAAAAACGCAGCGATACGGGTGAAGCTACCCTTAAGCGGAACCCGAGCGGAATGCAAGTGCATTTCAAGAAGAATTTCAAGCAGAATTCAAGCCCCATTGACTTCTACAGGATTCCTCTAGCGGAATCCACCCAAAGAATTGACATGTCAATTTTTTGGGCGGAACGCGGATTCCGGACTGAATTCCGCATGGAAATTTCCGCAGTGTGCACGGACAGACGGAAATCCCTTTTTGCTCTATGAAAAGGAGCAATGTTACATTTTAATGGACTGAAATTTGAGCGGATTCCTTGCGTATTTTGATGCGGAATCACACGAGAATTGCTCAGTGTGCATATACTCTGATAGTTTCAGTGGTAGAGAACACAATCTACAGTGCTTCAAATTTATGTGAGGTGGGCTATAGAGAGGGGTCTGGTGTGAGGAGGTTATCCATGTATAAAATGCACAGGTCTCATGCCTGATGGACTTTTCTAGCTTTTCGTTAGACTCATTCAGCTCTTTGTGCCCTGAACGTTTAGTTTATGTGAATGATCCATAGCTCACACCTGATGCTGCATGCAGTGTAGAGCAGGATTGTGAACTGTGAGTGACATGAACAAGTGCTCCCTCTGCTGGCCATGTGTGGAGGTTCAAGATCATCTTTGTATGAAAAATATGGAGTGAAAAGGAATAGAGTCTGAAAGATATTTCACCTGCCGACCTAATGCCAACCATCTTTCTGGACAATTTATCCAAAAGTGACAACCACCAGTGTTTATAGACACATTCGAAAACTGTAAGGAATGATAAAGACTATGGTAAATAGTTCAGTATAGTAAGTAGTACAAACATATAAGAGCAAATAGTATAAACATTAATATGATCATAATTGCAATGACAATAACCTATATGTTCCTCTAATTTAAAGGGAACCAGTCAGCATGATTGTGCTGATATGCTTCCCAGCTGCACAGTATAGATCTACCGCGCAGCTCCCCGAGGCTACAGCCGCATCTGCAGTTTTACATTGGGGAAAAGGGGTGGCAACTAGTCATCTGGGTGGGGATTAGTCGCGGCTATTTGCCTGTGGGAATGATTGACAGGCAGAGAGGCCATTAATGGATGGGTGCTGATTGGTTCTCTTTAAAAAAATAAATAAATAATGGACAAATTTTTTGTTTTCATAAACACTGGACAGAAGTGTACAGATGACTGGTAAGTGCGATTTCACTGGCTTTTCAGCTGCGTTTAGTGTATTAGTTTTAAGCCTAGAGTGCGGCACTACCTGTGGCAGGCCTCCCTCTGTGATGACAGGAGCGGTGATGGAGCCAACATATGCCGCTATACCCTCTGAGATGGTTAGCATGTCATCTACCATGAAGACCCTTGGTGCCAGTTTATCTTCGTACCCTCCTGGAGGAGTGCGCTGAGCTCATTTGGAAGAAAGACGGTAGCAGCAACATTGCCAGGTGTTACAAAAAAAAAAATGCCCTCCCAGCAAGGTACTCTCTGCTGCCACCTCTGTCTGTGACAGGAACTGTACAGAGCAGGAGAGGTTTTCTATGGGGATTTGCTGCTGCTCTGGACAGTTCCTGACATGGACAGAGGTGGCAGCAGAGAGCACTCTGTCAGACTGGAAAGAATACACCACTTCCTGCAGAACATACAGCAGCTGATAAGTATGGGAAGACGGGATTTTTAAATAGAAGTGAATTTCAAATTTGTATAACATTCTTACAACAGTTGATTTGAAGACATTATTTTCTGTCGGAGTTCTTAAAAAGAATAAAACTGGCTTTCAAAGGGAACCTGTCACCCCCGTGCTGGGGCAGAGCCCGGCCGACCCCCCCCCCCCCCCCCCCCCCCGGTACAGACCCATATACTTACCGCTTCCATGAAGTCCCAGTCCCAGAGCCCGTCCCGCCGCCAAGAAATCCCCGTCTGAAGCTGCACGCTCATCAGAGATATGTCCGACGCCCATAGAGAATGACGGCTCCAGCTATCCTTTACCTATCATCTGTTATCGTTTTCTACTATCAACTCACCTATCTACCTGTTGGAGTATTGTATTGATTATTTTTGTACCTGAGCACTGGTTGTAACTGGCACTAAGATACCTTTTTCAAGTAAAGTTTACAAGTGGGACTCTGTAATCTCGGCTGCCGCACTTGAACCGACACCTCACACCTGTCCAAACCGAGGTCCGGTTGTCGTGTGTCTGGGGGTGGGTGTAACCGCTCCTGGACACCTTAACAAGTAGCCTCCAAAACACCAGAACCAGCCAGCAGGACCAACATCAGTTCCAGCAACCCGGGCCACAGCATTCCTATGTTCTACTTTTATTTACCCTTTGAAGTGTGATTTGTGGTGCACTGCTGTGAGGCGCGACCAGTCACTTGCTAGATGGTGCTGTGTGACTCCACTAGTGTAGTGGGTGATTGAGATATAGCTCAGCCAGGTGTTATGTTGTCGTGACGCCAGTGCCAGTTGGGCACACAGGTATGGAGGCACACCTGCTTTTAGTTTAGTTAGGCTGGCTATACCCTTTCCCCTGTGGTCAGTAAACTGCCAGGCTGTTTGGGAGTCCCTTGGGCGTTTATGTGGTCCGGAGAGGAGTTGTGACCCACCCGGACTATCGGTACCGCCCCCCACAGAAAGGGGAGGTGACCCAAGGAAAGTACAATGGCTGTGTAGGTGCTTAGATAAGAATCACAGAGTCCCGTTACAATAAATAAACTTCTTTACTGCAGGAATACTTGATACAGTGATACACGGTAGACTTTTGCCTTGATTACACACTTTGGACTTGACTGACAAGACTTGTGCTAAGAGCTCAAGAGGTAGAATAGCCGTGTTGGTTGAGTTGCGTGCTGAGAAGTAGAGAGGAGGATGTTGAAAGAGTCGCAGTACTGTGCTCTGCCGGAACTTTAGAAGTAGAATAGGTAGAATACTTGAGAGTAGAGAGAATACTTGTGCCCGTGTTTTGACTCCTTGGTCTTTGCACCACCTATTGCCCCC
This sequence comes from Dendropsophus ebraccatus, assembly GCF_027789765.1. NCBI lineage: Eukaryota > Metazoa > Chordata > Amphibia > Anura > Hylidae > Dendropsophus > Dendropsophus ebraccatus. The sequence goes on along the minus strand of NC_091456.1, from coordinate 18,090,918 downwards.
CAGCGTCAGGCGACCTGTCCTAGAGGGTGACACAAGCCTCAGACCTTGTTACCTGGGATGAGCAGAGTGGTCAGAGTTTTCTGATTACAACCATGCTGCGAAATAGAGTACGTAGGCTTCTAGCAACTTTGCTCTATCCAGATCAGTTCCTCTTTCTTCAGGATACTGTCCTGCACCTTTAGACTCGTTCACAGTGTGGGCTGGGATGATCCCTGACTTGTCTTCTCTGTGAGCGTTTAGTACTGCACAGTGTGTAGAAGTGCTACTTTCAAGAAACGTGTCTGTTCCCATGTGCGTCTGTTCTGTACCACACCCCAGACTACACTGGACTTTGTCCTTTAACAGGGGACCTGGATAAGACTCCCCTGGACTGGTTCTTCTGTCCCTGACATGAGACCTGACATAAGCCAGAGCCCAGCTTGACTACAGCAGGGACAGTCTTGTCTTGCTTTCTCTCTGCACAGGAATCTGACTAGGACTGAGCTACTTCCACTTCCTCCCACCAGTGTAAAACACCTCCTCCAGGGGCCTAAGTGACTTCCCTGGGATTGGTGGGGAGGCTTGCGTGTGCAAGAATAAGAGGATAGAGATAGGTAAAGAGAAAGAACAGCTCTCATTGGTGCACAGATCCATGTGGTTCTAGAGAAAAAGAGTAACCCATTAGTACCTACAGCTGTGCAATACTCAGACATATACAATACTGACATCTAGTGGTGGACAATAAAATAACTTCTAAACACTCCAGCATCACTTAAGCTGACGAAAGAACTTTTTGGACAGGTGTATGAAACACAAAGAAGAATAGAAAAAGAACCACAGTGGTGGGATACCACAGATTTATAAATTTATTGGGTGTCTATGCATAGCCAAATTATGCTACAGATTGCACTTTGCTCTTTTTCTGTGATATGGAGATGGGCGGTATTGTATGGGAGCTTATGCCCCCAGTCCCTCCCTGGCTCCTACTGTCATAGTAATAAAAAGTATTACATTACTGTCCTGTGAAGCAGAGGCTTTGTGTATGGCATCACTTGTGTTTGCTGATATGCCATTTGTTCCAGGTAGGACGCAGTTATATCAGTTTTATATCAGTCTCATCAGTTTTCCTATACTTAACAGCTGCTGTATGTCCTACAGGAAGTAGTGTATTCTCCTGTCTGACACACTGCTCTCTGCTGCCACCTGTCCAGAGCAGGAGAGGTTTTCTATGGGGATTTGTTACCAGAGATGATCGAATGCACCACTTCCTGCAGGACATACAACAGCTGCTAAGTACTGGAAGACTTGAGGTTTTTACAAATCAATATAACTTTCTGAAACCAGTTAATTTGAAAGAAAAAAAAAAATCGCTGGTGTACCCCTTTAATGAACAAGTTCTTACTTTTGTCATTGCCGCCCCTCCTAGAATCATACCGATGCTTTATTCTTGCTCTCGTATGCATTGGATGTCTTGTTTTTTTTTTGCGGTACAACTTTACTTTATTAGATGGGGATAATACTTACCATCAAAGAGTATGTGCACAGTATGGAATTCTCGCGGATAACTTGCCGCGGATTCCGTCGCTCGCCCCCCCGCGTTCCTGCTTCACTCTCCGCCGGTCCCACAGACTCTATTCCATGGTCAGTCGCAATCCACTGGCCACCCATAGAATGAACAGATTCCGCCTGACCATAGAATGGAGTCTATGGGACCAGCAGAACTTCAAGTGAGAGGGGGGTTTGGGGCGAGCGCCGGAATCCGCGAGAATTTCGTAGTGTGTACATACCCTAAAGCAGCAGTCCAGGCAAGTTTTTTCCCACTATTTGGCAGCTACTGCCGTGTGGACACTATGGGGGGAGATTTGTCAAACATGGTGTAAAGTAAAACTGGCTTAGTTGCCCCTAGCAACCAATCAGATTCCACCTTTTATTTTCCAAAGAGTCTGTGAGGAATGAAAGGTGGAATCTGATTGGTTGCTAGGGGCAACTGGGCCAGTTTCACTTTACTCCATGTTTGATAAATCTCTCCCTATATCGCCTTCTCTTTGTGTCTCTGTAAGACGCTCATGAAGATGCATGGTGTGACTTCTGGCAGCTGGGGATTTGGACTCTCACAATGCTGGCCATGTGGGAATGCAGTGGAACTAGAACGACATCTTAGCATGGAAATAAAGTCCCCTGTAGGCAGAGCATCAGCGCGGTTGATTCATTACAGCAGATTACTGCCAGGGAGTACAGAGTTTGCCCACAGCGCTGCTTTAAGTTCAATTATAAATACAATTTTTTCTCTACAAACTATTCTTCCCTTGATAAATTAATTCCATATATCAGACTGCCAAGAAGCCAAAGAATTCATACCAAGGTGTCTAATACCTACATTTGCCTAAGGAGTTGTGTTCCTGGCCATTTTATAACTCCATGCGAGAACTGTATCTGTAGTGTAATGGTGCGTTTACACAGAGAGCTTTATCTGACAGATTTTTGAAGCCAAAGCCAGGAACAGACTATAAACAGGGTGCAGGTCATAAAGGAAAGACTAAGATTCCCTGTCTTTTCAAGTCCATTCCTCACTTTGGCTTCCAAAATTGGTCAGATAAATCTGCCTGTGTAAACGCACCATTAGGAATGGGATCAGATCCCACCCTGCCAGATCAAGAAATAAGGTTTTCATAGAGTGGGATCTGCTCTTTTCCTTGGCACTATAAATAAATCTCTTGTATTGAGCCTTAGGGCCCTATTACACAGAGCAATAATTTACCAAATCAGGCCGATTCGGCATAGGAGGAGATTTATCAAACTGATGTAAAGTAGAATTGTCTTCCTTGCCCCTAGCAACCAGGGCCGGATTAAAGGGAGGGCACCAGGGGCACGTGCCTAGGGGCCTCCACCACTAGGGGGCCTCCAACAGCCCAAACCCGGAAGTGGTGTCTGGGAGCAAAAAGCATGTGGAAACCCTACCTGAACACAGCACTGGGCACACTGCATGCTGTCCAGGGAGGGAGGGAGGGAGGTGTAGGGTTAATTATGTGTAAACATCTCCCTCACAGCAGGCTCAGACTCCCCTTTGTGGGTCTTTGAATGGATTCTTCCTGTCAAGATTCCGGGTGCCTGTCTCCTGCAGAGGTCCTCACTTCCCCCTCGCCCCTCCCCCTCACTGAGGAGAGGACAGCGTGGGACCTCAGCAAGGAAACTTGATCTCTCCAGTAGGGATGTGATATCATGGAGCATGCTGGAGGATCTGTCACAGTGGCTTTCAGGCTGAAGGAACAGAGAAGAGCCAGAAGAGAGAAGACCTGTCATCTGCCCAGATCAGGTGAGTATGAGGCTTTGTTTTGTATTGGCACATCAGAGCAGGGATATATACTATAGGGGCATATATCAGAGCAGGGGGCATATACTATGGGGGCATATATCAGAGCAAGGATATATACTATAGGGGCATATATCAGAGCAGGGGGCATATACTATGGGGGCATATATCAGAGCAGGGGGCATATACTATGGGGGCATATATCAGAGCAGGGGGCATATACTATTGGGGCATATATCAGAGCAGGGGTATATACTATTGGGGCATATATCAGAGCAGGAGTATATACTATAGGGGCATATATCAGAGCAAGGGGCATATACTATGGGGGCATATATCAGAGCAGGGGTATATAATATGGGGGGCATATATCAGAGCAGGAGTGTATATATATATATATATATATATATATATAGCCTGTGTGCAGCATATGACAAATAGCCTGTGTGCAGTGTATGATATATAGCCTGTGTGCAGTGTATGGTATATATAGCATATATATAGTATATGTAGTGTGCAGCATATGACATATACCCTGTGTGCAGCATATTATATATAGCCTGTGTGCAGTGTATGGTATATAGCCTGTGTGCAACCTATGATATATAGCCTGTGTGCAGTGTATGGTATATAGCCTTGTGCAGTGTATGGTATATAGCCTGTGTGCAACCTATGATATATAGCCTGTGTGCAGTGTGTGGTATATAGCCTGTGTGCAGCCTATTATATATAGCCTGTGTGCAATGTATGATATATAGCCTGTGTGCAGCCTATGATATATAGCCTGTGTGCAGTATATGACATGTAGCCTGTGTGCAGCATATGGTGTATATATAGCCTGTGTGCAGCATATGGTATATATAGCCTGTGTGCAGCGTATGACATATAGCCTGTCTGCAGTGTAATGTATATAGCCTGTGTGCAGCATATGATATATAGCCTGTGTGCAGCATATGACATATAGCCTGTGTGCAGTGTATGATATACAGCCCGTGTGCAGTGTATAGTATATAGCCTGTATACAGAGTATGATATATAGCCTGTGTGCAGCTTATGACATGTAGCCTGTGTGCAGCTATATATGCCATGATCCTTAGGGTATATTCACATGTACCATATCCGCTATAGATTCTACACAGCCTTTAAGTACTTTCTGGGTGCTCTTTACTGCTTCAGGTAGTTTACATGGTTGGAAACTGAAGATAGGACTTCCTAGGAAGTCCAGGTTCTGCATGCGATTCACAACTGCACATGCTAGCTGTGGTGACTAACATTGTGGGCAAGAGCGCACAGAAAGTGCTAAAGTGCTGTGTTCTCGCATTGAATTAAGGGGGAACACACCACGATGCTCACCCTCCCCCAGCCTGTCTCTAGGGCCTGGCATCTTCCTCTGGACTGAAGCCTCTAGGGAACATCACATACACTGCACACAGGCTATATATCATAGGTTGCACACAGGCTATATACCGTACACTGGACAAGGCTATATACCATACACTGCACACAGGCTATATATCATAGGTTGCACACAGGCTATATACCATACACTGCAGAACAGAGGAGAATGCTGACCCACACAGCCAGGAGTGAGGAGGGGTAGGTGCTAAGTCCCCTACAATAATCAGCCACCTGTATAGATTGCTGTATGGTTTATTTGTGGGGGAAGAAAATGGGGGGGGGGGGGGCAACAAAATTGTTGCCCAGAGCCTCCACCAACCTTAATCCGGCCCTGCTAGCAACCAATCAGATTCCACTTTTCATTCCTCACAGATTCTTTGAAAAATGAAAGGTGGAATCTGATTCTACTTTACACCAGTTTGATAAATCTCCCCCAATGATCATTGGCTGGTCATGTCTTTTAACCCTGCCTATAAATTATTGGCCACTGGGCGTACATTGATAAGTGTAATAGCGATGCACACATACATATGTGGTGTCCCACCATGGGTGTTGCTATTTGTTACACCCCTTACAAAAGCCTGTACTTATTCTAAGTAAGTGGTGATGTAGTCAGGGCCGGCGTTAGGGGGGGCAAACAGGGCAAATTCCCAGGGCCCCCATCCCCAAGGGGCCCCCTGCAACTTCAGGGTCAGCCTGTCCTCATAAACCTTGCTCCAGCTTGCTGCTGGAAGAGGATCACGCTGCCCTGTGCCACCTTAACATTGTTTCCTTAAGAAATTCCTCCTTCCCTTCATCACCTCAGCTGCGGAGGATGCAGCTGCACTTGTCACGTGTCGGGATGGCAGGGAGGGCATGTATTGTGAACATTGTGTTATGTATGTGTGCTTATTGTGTGCACTGTGTGTTATAAACATGTGTGGTATGTGTCTATATATGTTTGTGGCTGTGTGTATATATAGTGTGTGTTCAATTTAGGAACCTATAACCACCAGCCATCCACCGCCACCTACGGTGAGAATCACACCCAGAGGGGAGTGAATACACAGGATATTTCGTACCTGTAGCGACTACTTCGCTGCTGAGGATCACCCCGATGCCTAACTAACTATGATTTATATACGCTGCGGGTGATGTATAAAAGTACATTTTTGGGGGACTTGTGTAACAGTCATAGCGAGTACTTATATACAGTATTTGCAAACAGTGCTACCAGTCCTATTACACTGTATGTATAGCTGCAGGGGCTAGCTGGTGGTGATTGGTTCCCTTTAAGAGTGCGTTCACATGTACAGGATCTGCAGCAGATTTGATTTGCTTTGAATTTACGACTTCAAATCTGCTGCAGGTCTGTTGCGGATCCTGTACGTGTAAACGCACCCTAAAGAGATTATGCTGCTGCACATGTGACGCCAAGCAGGTACTGTGCACATCTCTATTAAGGGTAGCTTCACACACACCGTCTCGCAGTGGATTTTCTGCTGCGGATCCGCAGCAGATCCACAGCAGATTTAATCTAAAATAACTGAACACAGCATCAAATCTGCTGCGGATTCTGTATGCATGAACGCACCCTTAGGCCAGATTCACACATTGTATGACACAAGCCATTCTGTGACCTGGCCATGTCACAGAACGGCCGCTGTCAGTGAAGTTTATCCCGGCCGATACTGCAGTACTGGCTGGATAAACTTCAATTCTAGTGAATTGGGATGCCGGAGCTGCACTCTTCATTGTGTGATCTGTCAGGCTTGTGCGGCCGTTATTCAGTGAATAGCGGCCACACAAAACTGACATGTCAGTTTTTCATGCGGCCGCTAGGGATCCCGGCCGGAGTGTATACTATGTGTATGTATATATGTACTATGTGTATACACTCCAGCCAGGATTGCCTCTGGCTGAAGTACAACGTAAGTTTTGTACTATTCACAGCCATTGTTGCAAATCAGCAACAACAGACATGGTTAATACAAAACTTACGTTGTGTGAACATGAACTAAAGCAGTAGTGTTTGGTCCTCATGCATAGAAAGATTTTGTGTGTGTGCAGGGGGCTTGTGCTCTTGTTTTTTTAAAACCCCAGCAACGGCCCCACCGCCTTCTGATTCAACTTTGACTATATTGTGGTACAATATCCGAGCTTCTGGGGCCCCCACTTTTAAATTTTGGCCAGGGCCACACCTGGCCTAAAACCGGCCCTGGATGTAGTAGTGAGAAAGTTTTGCCACTAGATGTCGTTATTATAGGTATGTGGTAGCTGCACGGCTGAAGTATGGAAAGGGTTATTGTTTATTTATGTGTCACATGGATCTGTGAACCTATGGGAGTATCTTCTGATCGTGTCTTTTGATCCTGCCTATAAACCATCGGCCACTGGGCATACATTGATAAGTGTAATAGCGCAGGGCCGTTTTAATACATTGGTGGGCCCAGTGCACAGCCCTCAAGAGTGGGCCCCCCCTTCCCTTTTGGCACATTGTATAATGTACTGAATTTGCCCCCACACTGTATCAAGAGCCCCAATACATACAGTAGTTACCTTATAACACTATTTCCACCATACAGTGATTACATATTACATAAAAACTGCACTAAACAAAACAGAAAGATATCACCAATGATACCATTACATAATACCACCACATCATGACCCCTAACACTACAACCCTATAACAGAGTGCAGTTACATCCAGTGACTCACCGGGGGCGTCTTCTCTGATCAGAGTCTGTCACCTTTTCTTTTTCTCTCCATCCAGCCTGGGCCACCTTGAAGTCTTCTCCTGGCTGTGAATCTTCTCTCCAGAATCTGCCAGACAAATATTTTAGGCTCCAACACATACAGTAGTTAGGTCCCTTGTACCCCTATACAGTAGTTACACCCCTCTGTACCCCTACATAGTTACACCCCTCTGTGCCTCCATAGTTTTAAGGTGTCCCTGTAGTATATAGCCCCTCATGTGCTCCTCCAGTTATATACAGCCCTCCTGTGCGCTCCCCCATTAGTATATAGCCCCCCCTGTGCTCTCCCACAATAGTATATAGCCCCCTGTGCTCTCCCCAATAGTATATAGCCCCCCTGTGCTCTCCATAATATATAGCCCCCCCTGTGCTCTCCAATAGTATATAGACCCCTATGCTCTCCCACAATAGTATATAGTCCCCCTGTGCTCTCCCCCAATAGTATATAGTCCCCTGTGCTCCCCCATAGTATATATCTCCCCTGTGCTCCCCCATAGTATATAGCTCCCCTGTGCTCCCCAGTAGTATATAGCTCCCCTGTGCTCCCCCATAGTATATAGCTCCCCTGTGCTCCCCCATAGTATATAGCTCCCCTGTGCTCCCCCATAGTATATAGCTCCCCTGTGCTCCCCAGTAGTATATAGCTCCCCTGTGCTCACCAGTAGTATATAGCCCCCTGTGCTCCCCCATAGTATATAGCCCCCTGTGCTCCCCAGTAGTATATAGCCCCCTGTGCCCCCCAGTAGTATATAGCCCCCTGTGCTCCCCAGTAGTATATAGCCCCCTGTGCTCCCCAGTAGTATATAGCTCCCCTGTGCTCCCCCATAGTATATAGCTCCCCTGTAGTATATAGCTCCCCTGTGCTCCCCCATAGTATATAGCCCCCTGTGCTCCCCCATAGTATATAGCTCCCCTGTGCTCCCCCATAGTATATAGCCCCCTGTGCTCCCCCATAGTATATAGCCCCCTGTGCTCCCCCATTGTATATAGCTCCCCAGCAGTATATAGCTCCCTGTGCTCCCCAGTAGTATATAGCCCCCTGTGCTCCCCAGTAGTATATAGCCCCCTGTGCTCCCCAGTAGTATATAGCTCCCCTGTGCTCCCCAGTAGTATATAGCTCCCCTGTGCTCACCAGTAGTATATAGCTCCCTGTGCTCCCCCATAGTATATAGCCCCCTGTGCTCCCCAGTAGTATATAGCCCCCTGTGCTCCCCAGTAGTATATAGCCCCCTGTGCCCCCCAGTAGTATATAGCCCCCTGTGCTCCCCAGTAGTATATAGCCCCCTGTGCTCCCCAGTAGTATATAGCCCCCTGTGCTCCCCAGTAGTATATAGCTCCCCTGTGCTCCTCAGTAGTATATAGCTCCCCTGTAGTATATAGCTCCCCTGTGCTCCCCCATAGTATATAGCTCCCCTGTGCTCCCCCATAGTATATAGCTCCCCTGTGCTCCCCCATAGTATATAGCTCCCCTGTGCTCCCCCATAGTATATAGCTCCCCTGTGCTCCCCCATAGTATATAGCTCCCCTGTGCTCCCCAGTAGTATATAGCTCCCCTGTGCTCCCCAGTAGTATATAGCTCCCTGTGCTCCCCCATAGTATATAGCCCCCTGTGCTCCCCAGTAGTATATAGCCCCTGTGCTCCCCAGTAGTATATAGCTCCCCTGTGCTCCCCCATAGTATATAGCTCCCCTGTGCTCCCCCATAGTATATAGCTCCCCTGTGCTCCCCCATAGTATATAGCTCCCCTGTGCTCCCCAGTAGTATATAGCTCCCCTGTGCTCACCAGTAGTATATAGCCCCCTGTGCTTCCCCGTAGTATATAGCCCCCTGTGCTCCCCAGTAGTATATAGCCCCCTGTGCTCCCCAGTAGTATATAGCCCCCTGTGCCCCCCAGTAGTATATAGCCCCCTGTGCTCCCCAGTAGTATATAGCCCCCTGTGCTCCCCAGTAGTATATAGCTCCCCTGTGCTCCCCAGTAGTATATAGCTCCCCTGTGCTCCCCCATAGTATATAGCTCCCCTGTAGTATATAGCTCCCCTGTGCTCCCCCATAGTATATAGCCCCCTGTGCTCCCCCATAGTATATAGCTCCCCTGTGCTCCCCCATAGTATATAGCCCCCTGTGCTCCCCCATTGTATATAGCTCCCCAGCAGTATATAGCTCCCTGTGCTCCCCAGTAGTATATAGCCCCCTGTGCTCCCCAGTAGTATATAGCCCCCTGTGCTCCCCAGTAGTATATAGCCCCCTGTGCTCCCCAGTAGTATATAGCCCCCTGTGCGCCCCCCCCCATAGTATATAGCTCCCCCTCCCCCCATAGTATATAGCTCCCCTGTGCTCCCCAATAGTATATAGCCCCCTGTGCTCCCCCATAGTATATAGCTCCCCCTCCCCCCATAGTATATAGCCCCCTGTGCCCCCCATAGTATATAACCCCCTGTGCTCCCCAATACTATATAGCTCCCCTGAGCTCCCCCATAGTATATAGCCCCCTGTGTTCCCCCATAGTATATAGCCCCCCTCCCATATAACATTGAAAAAAACAAACACTGTTACTCACCTGGGTCCTCGCGTTTCTCTTCTCTTCCCTCCTGTGGCCGCACTTCCTGTGGTCACAAGAGGCTGCACTCCCCTTACCCTCGCGCCGACGCTCCAGTGACGTCGGGCGCTAGAGGGAGAGCGCGGCCTCTTGTGACTGCAGGAAGTGCGGCCACAAGAGTGACTGACAGGGAGGGAGCCAATGGCTCTCTCTCTGTCAGTATCGCTGCTGCTGAAGCGCCGCAGCAGCAGCGGGCGAGCGGGGGCAGCGACGGACGGGGGGGCCCTGCAGGGGGCGCCATGGAGGGGTAAGTAGATTACCCATCCATGGCGCTCCCCAGTGACAGGCTGGTGGCCGGAGCCCTGTGCGACCGCATTGGTCGCACATAGCAACGGCCGGCCTGCTCGGGGGGGGCCCCTTTAACCAGTGGGCCCGGTGCACGTGCACCATGTGCCCTCTGGTTAAAGCGGCCCTGTAATAGCGATGCTGAATGTGTAAAATAAAAGTTATAAATACCTGTCTATGCTCTCCGCTGTTCTTCTAGCTTCTGCCCGCAGCTACCACTGGAACGTCTGAGCTGGTCTTTAAGGTGACAGGCCACTCAGCCAATCACTGGCTTAGATGGGACAGTGCCGTAGACAGTGATTGGCTGAGCGTCCTGTCACTTCAGAGACTGGCTCAGACGTTCTAGCGGCAGCTGCAGGCAGAAGCGAGAAGAACAATCGAGAAGAACATGTAGAGGTAAGTATAGGCAAGGGCTGCACGGACATCGCTAACAATATATATATATATATATATATATATATATATATATATATATATATATATATATACACACACTCCTGTTCAAAAGTTTGGGGTCACATTGAAATGTCCTTATTTTTGAAGGAAAAGCACTGTACTTTTAAATGAAGATAACTTTAAACTAGTTCTAACTTTAAACAAATACACTCTATACATTGCTAATGTGGTAAATGACTATTCTAGCGGCAAATGTCCATTTCCAGCAACTATCACTCCAGTGTTCTAATGGTACAATGTGTTTGCTCATTGGCTCAGAAAGCTAATTGATGATTAGAAAACCCTTGTGCAATCATGTTCACACATCTGAAAACAGTCTAGCTCGTTACAGAAGCTACAAAACTGACCTTCCTTTGAGCAGATTGTGTTTCTGGAGCATCACATTTATGGGGTCAATTAAACGCTCAAAATGGCCAGAAAAAGAGAACTTTCATCTGAAACTCGACAGTCTATTCTTGTTCTTAGAAATGAAGGCTATTCCATGCGAGAAATTGCTAAGAAATTGAAGATTTCCTACAACGGTGTGTACTACTCCCTTCAGAGGACAGCACAAACAGGCTCTAACCAGAGTAGAAAAAGAAGTGGGAGGCCGCGTTGCACAACTAAGCAAGAAGATAAGCACATTAGAGTCTCTAGTTTGAGAAACAGACGCGTCACAGGTCCCCAACTGGCATCTTCATTAAATAGTACCCGCAAAACACCAGTGTCACCATCTACAGTGAAGAGGCGGCTGCGGGATTTTGGGCTTCAGGGCAGAGTGGCAAAGAAAAAGCCATATCTGAGACTGGCCAATAAAAGAAAAAGATTAAGATGGGCAAAAGAACACAGACATTGGACAGAGGAAGACTGGAAAAAAGTGTTGTGGACGGATGAATCCAAGTTTGAGGTGTTTGGATCACAAAGAAGAACGTTTGTGAGACGCAGAACAAATGAAAAGATGCTGGAAGAATGCCTGACGCCATCTGTTAGCATGGTGGAGGTAATGTGATGGTCTGGGGTTGCTTTGGTGCTGGTAAGGTGGGAGATTTGTACAGGGTAAAAGGGATTCTGAATAAGGAAGGCTATCACTCTGCACCGCCATGCCATACCCAGTGGGCAGCGCTTGGTTGGAGCCAATTTCATCCTACAACAGGACAATGACCCTAAACACACCTCCAAATTGTGTAAGAACTATTTACAGCAGAAGCAGCAGCTGGTATTCTATCATAGGTAATGGAGTGGCCAGCGCAGTCACCAGATCTGAACCCCATTGTGCTGTTGTGGGAGCAGCTTGACCGTATGGTACGCCAGAAGTGCCCATCCAACCAATCCAACTTGTGGGAGCTGCTTCTAGAAGCGTGGGGGGCAATTTCTCCAGCTTACCCCAACAGATTAATAGCTAGAATGCCAAAGGTGTGCAATGCTGGAATTGCTGCAAAAGGAGGATTCTCTGACGAAAGCAAAGTGTGATGTAAAAACAATGTTATTTCAAATACAAATCATTATTTCTAACCTTGTCAATGTCTTGACTCTATTTTCTATTCATTTCACAACGTATGGTGGTGAAGAAGTGTGACTTTTCATGGAAAACACAAAATTGTTTGGGTGACTCCAAACTTTTGAACGGTAGTGTGTGTGTGTGTGTGTATATATATATATATATATATATATATATATATATATATATATATATATATATAGCCCTTGCCACACGATTATAGAGCTGTGTAATAGGCTTTGTAAACGTATATAGACCTCGCAGATCGGCACTTACTTATCTGGAATATCGGGCCGTGTAATACAGCTATGTGCACAGAGTCTCAAAAGGAAGAAAAGGTGAGATTCCAAACTGCAACTAGAATGCAATGGTTAAAATGGGAAACAGAACAAAGATGTAGAAGAGTGGATGATTGCAATATAGTATAATAGATAAATGGTTCTTAGCTTGAAGAGGAGAATGTTCGGTATGTGAGTCGCAAAGACGATGGAAGAGCACTTCATTCCACTGATGGAATATTGTGGAGGGAATATATGACATGAAGCAGCTGGGGTGCTGGTAAGCTACAGGATAGCCTGGGTACAACAAACAGCGGTCGTGTGTTGTGTGACCTTTACCACGTGTTTTTATTGCGAATTGTTGCTGTTTATTTGTCTTATCTGTGCAGTTTTTAAAGCCACTAACAGCCATACCGAAATGCCAACGAAATTCACAGTAATTCTCACATAGAGAAAACTACCACTACATGTGAACCCACTGTAATGTCCCACAAGGCCACTTCTGAAGGAGAATAGTTAGGGTGACCTGTGTCACTGTTCTTTTATACTGTTTTCTATTATGCTATACCCTGTGCTGTTAAATGGAACCTGTCACCAAGACAATGCTATCTAATCTATCGCCATCATGTTATAGAGCAGGAAAAGCTGAGCAGATTGATATATATCTTTGTGGGAAAAGATTCCGTAAACCTTGTAACCTGTTGCGGGAAATCGCTGATCATTCTGTGATAAGGAGTCCAGTGGGCGGTGTCACTCAAAGGACTTGACTCTTTTCCCATAAAGATATATATCAATCCGCTCAGCTCCTTCTGCTCTGTAACACAGTGTTGATATTTTAGGTAGCATTTTTATGGTGACGGGCTCCCTTTAAATATTTTTTGGCATTGGTAGTTGAGTGCAGAACAGTAAAGAGTATGGAGCGGGAGAGTGTTTGTCTGCAGGGATGGGTGTATTCAAGGACCTCCACAGGACTACACCACAGGCCTCAGGCTTCTTGAGGATCTGCACCCTGCAGCTGGTAATTACACTGATGAGACTGACTGGAGAGGGATGGCTTCCTGAATTGGCACTTTTATTTCAAACAGTTTTCTTCTATTTTGAAGCCTATATGAATATTTGTAAATCACATTGTTAACCAACCAAAAATTACCCTTAGCCCAGAAGAAGTCTGTGCTGCTAGGTATCTCACTTTCCTGACAACTGCTGTCCATTGCTTGAGGTTGTGAGAACCCATCTCTAGCAGCAGGGAAACAAAGAATTAACACAGGAAGTGGGGGGTGTACTAGTGTTAGGCATAGGGAACCTTGGGCCGAATGCATAAAAACTAAGCCTGTCTGACTCTCCCAGAGGGTCCACACTGTGCCTAAAAGATAATTCAAGCCTACCCTACTATCTGTTTGTGCATTGTTTGGGCTTCTCTCTTCTCTATTACTGCCCATAATTTTCTTGTCAACTGTAAATACTTGTGTTTTTACTATGTACACAGTGCTGTCTCCTGAATGTAACCCACCTCCATATGTCTTTAGTCATCATCATCATCATCATCAGTTCAATGCTTAGACCAGGGCTGCTTTTGTGATGTATACTCTTGTGTCCTGCAATGACTCTCTGCTACTGTTTGTTTCAATTCTGCTCACATAGCACCTTTTAAACCCAGTGCAACACTAATCTTCTTTTCTCCCCAAATGAGATCTATAGTACCACACTGTGTAAATCATCCCCCAGCACAGTGCCAGCCTGTTCAAGCCCCAGAGGAAGTCTTGGTTAATGGAACATATGGGGTCTCAGGCCAGGACCCAGGAGATGTGCAGCTGGAGTGTACACTTTTGATATTACTTTTAAAATTGGACCTTGTTAATATTTTGGCATGTTATTGCATTGACACTTTATACATTGATATTGCACTATTAGTATTCATATGTATGTGTTATTTATTTGTTCAAGTTTATTTAGGTGGTTTTATTCCTGTATTGTCCTGATTGATGTATTAAAAATTATGGGGCACATTTATAATTCTCTGTGCACCATTATTCTGGCTGATTTGGTGTTTTTTCACATAGCGTAAAATTTTAAGCAATATTTATTAAGGTATTTGCCCTTTTTTGAGCAGTTTACGACAGCTGTACCTTTTAAAAAATGTTTTGCCTTGGAGGGGGTGTGGTTTCATGTTAGCTACATTATTACCCAAATTTATCATCAGCCCGTGTAAAAGTAAAGGCCAACTCTGGACAAAATTAATTTTTTAATATGTTATTACATAAGAAAAGTTAGACAAATTCCTAATATACATTAATTATGGGAAATGCACTTCAAGTGCTATTTCCCTCAATTTAGTAGATCAGGCAGGGTTTAATTTCTCTAAAAAACTGTGACGTCACAAATCAGGTGTAATTCATATGAAGTGTCCAGTAGGAGGCACACCATATGTAGAAATTACATTGTAAGAATAACTAGGGGATTTCTGATGGGAAGAGCTACATGACACTTATTACAGGGTAAAGAAATTGAGTGCATCAAGTGTTGAGACAAGAAACCTCTATTATATGGTTAGTGAGCCAAGACACTGTCACAGCCCAAACATACAATAAGGAGCAGGGTGAGGCTGCAGGGTAACATGTATACTTATGAAGATCGCACATAGATGGGGCCGCAGCCACTACAGGGATGAGCCAGGAAGTCATCCTGCTCCCACCGGAAATGGCCTCCATATGACTCATCCTCCCGCACCCCTCCTAGCTTATGCTCCTCACTGAGCCGCCAAACTCACCCCGCCGGCTGCCCGAACCGCATTAACAGGAGCATCTGCTCCTGTGTTCAATCTCTCCCTCCCTGCTGTCTCTCTCCCGCTGCTTGCGCGGTCCTGTGTGCAGCAGGGTTAGCGCTGCTATACCATGGTCACCGCTGTCTCTCTCCCGCTGCTTGCCCGGTCCTGTGTGCAGCGGGGTTAGCGCTGCTATACCATGGTCACCTCTGTCTCTCTCCCGCTGCTTTGAATGACTGTGCGTCAGGAGAGAGACAGCAGGGACCATGGTATAGCAGCGCTCACCCTGCTGCACACAGTGTCCTGGCTTGCTAACCATTTAATAGAGGCTTCTTGGCTCAACACCTGATAATAAGTGTCATGTATCCCTCCCCATAAAAAATCCCCTAGTTATTCTTACAATGTAATTTCTACATATACTGTGCCTCTGCTGGACACTTCATATGAATTACACCTGATTCGTGATGTCACCGTTTTTTTTAACAGAAATTGAACCCTGCCTGATCTACTAAATTGAGGGAAATAGCCCTATATGTGCATTTCCTATAATTAGTGTATATTAGGAATTTTTCTAACTTTCCTTATGTAATAACATATTAAAAAATACATTTTGCCTGGACTTTTCCTTAACACTGATCAGCTGAAAAGCAATCCACGGCTGATTGTGTCTTTTGAGCAGGCTTTAAAATTTATTGTTATTGGTCGCACATTTTCCTGTGTAAATAGGGTTATATGTGGCCGATAATGATAAAAGGAAACTGACAGCACAGATATGTATATATCTGGGCTGTCAGTCTCCAGATCACAAGCAGCAGTGTATACTTACCATTCATGCTGCTTGCGATCCGGCACCTAAGTCTCTAGTCTTCAGGCCCTGGCTCCTCCAGAATGATCGACAGTTGGAGGAGGTGGAGCCTCAAGATACAGCCAGCAGCAGGAAGACAGGAGACCTGCACCACGTATGGTAAGTATACACTAAGGATTGAGGATAGCCCATCAATTTTAAAAGCCCAGATAACCCTGTTTAAGTAACATAGGGCACCTTGCCCATTGAGTAACCCAGAAACATAATCCAATCATTATATCCATTATGGTGTAAACAAGATGTGCCTCTTTATTGTACAACTGCTTGTCAGAAAACCAAAGAAGCAGAATTACAGAATTGACTCGTGGCAGTGCTCAGTTACTGGGTCTGTTCAGGAGGCCTGCTAACAAAAAAACAGCAAGAAGTGACAAAGTGACTCCTCCACACTGGTGAAAAAACTTAAAGGGGGGAAACTATCAGTCTCCTGATTAGGATTATCCTACCTCTTCTAGTGTTATCGTATCGCTCGGTGACATATCATTCAAACGTTATGGAGACAGCAGTAAATATTTAATGTGAAGAATCGTGGTACATTCATACAGACTGCAGATGCCACTGTTGCTATTGTGATAGAGCGAACAAAGGGATTCAGCAATAGCAGCTGTGATCCTTGCAGGCAATGGAGATGACGCTACCCTACTGGAGTTAACATTAGTGGCTAAAAACAAAATATTTGGATATTTGGATGATAGTTTCCCTTTAAGTCTTTTTTTTTTGTGTACAGCAAAATTGATGCAAGAACGTAATATAAGCGACACCATCTTTTGCTCTTTCCTTCGGGTCAGTTACTACAGGTATCTGCACTGATTTTTTACAGACTTTGGCAGAATGTGTAGACACTTCTCTTATAACGTGAAAACAGTGCCGGACTGGCCCACCGGAGGACCGGAAAATTCTCAGGTGGGCCGCCAGCTTTAGAACCTGCACTAACAATGACTGACATCTCGTTTCGCACTGGTTCTTCATTGGTGGGCCCCCAGGATCATTTCCTTTGGTGGGCCCTAGATACCCCAGCGTGAAAATGTGGAGTTTTCACATGGATCAATTTCTCTTACTGGAGGCACCAAAACCCGCCCCGTCCCGCCTCGCCCAGCTTCTCAGTTGTTGTTTTAGGTTCAGTACCTTCCGATAATTTGAGCACCACTTTGCAGAACGTTATCTTAAAAAGTTCATTTCTCATGGAGAATTTGGTATCTTTTACTTCCAAGCTTCTCGGAATGTTTGGCCTGTAGTGCCGTGTAGCACTGTGAGGGTCTCAACAGTTGGCCGTCCCCCTTCCAAGTCCTTTGAAGTAATGGTAGAATCCATTAAATAGGTGCATCATAAGAATGGGATCAAGGCTGCTGTGAAGAGGTGTACCAGGACCAATGGGATGTCCGTAGATAATGTGGTCCGGAAAGACTCTGCTGAGGATGTACAAGAACAGACCTCATAACCATTCTCCGACCTGTTTTCATCTTGCTGACCCTGGCTGGAATGGGCACCTGTCCGACCTCCTTCTGAACTTGGTCCATCTGACTGCATATCACTGCATACTAGCCAGTCCCGTGCAGTGGATTGTGGGTATCCTTGTTCTGCCTCCATCTTATTATCTAGGACTTTCCAGTACTCTTTTCCTTTGAAGAAATATGTTGCACCTAAGAAGAAAAACAAGGTTATTATCTAGATTTGTTCTATGCAGGACCGTATTTTCTGCTCATGACTCCATTCACTATGGACAGCATTTGCCCCCAATATTAATTATTATTATTAATTCCAACCCTCCTCAGACCTCCAAAACCAATGCAGATTCCAGACAACCAGAAAAATACACACGCTAGATTTAGACTGTTAAAGGGGTAGTTCACCCCCAAAAAATTCTTTCAAATCAATTAGTCAAGAAAATGCCAGAGATTTGTAATGTACTTCTATTTCAAAATCTCAAGTCTTCCAGTACTTATCAGCTGCTGTATGTCCTGCAGGATGTGGTGTATTCTTTCCATTCTGAAACAGTGCTCTCTGCTGCCACCTCTGTCCATGTCAGGAACTTTCCAGAGCAGTGGCAAATCCCCATAAAAAAACCTCTCCTGCTCTCCAGGCTTGAAATAATACACCACATGCAGCAGCTGATAAGTACTGGAAGACTTGCGTTTCTTTAATTGAAGTAAATTACAAATCTCTGGCACTTTCTGGCTTCAGCTGAAGGAGAAGTCCAGAGAAAAATATAAATTTTCCAACAGGCAGGGAAGAAAATAATAAACAAGCTCTACTTACCTCTCCAAATGCCTCTGTAGCACTGTCTCACTGCTCTGGGACTCCCACCAGTCTCCTGGATCTCCTTCTCGAGAGACGTCACGTGCCCTCTCAGCCAATCAGTGATTTGGGTGGGTAACCACTGCAGTCACTGATTGGCTGAGCAGGCAATTCATCAGCTCGGTCGGCTATTTTCCAAGGAGTCTTGACAACACCGGAACTCGGGGGAAAATGAGTTCCGGCTCTGGGACAGAGCATGTAAAGCGGCATTGCGGAGGCACAATAGAGGTAAGTAATGCATATGTACTATGTTCCTCCCTGCCCTGCTTTTCTCAGAAGCAGTAAATGGAGATGCCAAGAGAATTTACCACTGGGGAAGTGATCACCAAGTGCAAAACGGGACATGTTCCATCAGATATCAGCAGCCCATAGTTTACTGCTCAATGGTTTATTGTGCTGCTGGCATCTTATTTCTCTGTCCTGCATGCATGCTGGAGTCCCTGTGTAGTGTCCCACTATTAAGTGCCCTAAGCACCTATTGCAAAGTTCTCACTCCAGGTTAAGTGATAATAAAGTAGTCTGCAGATTTGCCACTAAATGTCAGTATCCTTTATATGCTTATGTTCTTATATGCACAGATGAAGTTAGTAATGGGTTAGTGTTACTGTTATTCTATGTGTTCTGTGCCAACTTATAGGAGGTGTTCTTTCTCTCAACCTATCCCTGCTCTCCACACTCACTCACCCCCTGAAGGAGGAGTTAGCTCCGTGTGGGAGGATGTAAGCAAGTCAATCTAGTCTAAAAACAAGGGTGTAAAGATGCAGCTAGAGACAACTGTGGAGTCCCACCACGGGTGTTGCTATTAGTTACACCCTTTGTAAAAGTCTACTTTTTCCAGTGTAAGTGGTGATGTAGTAGTGTTCAATTTTTGCCATAAGATGTCGCTATTGCTAGTATGTGTATTCAGTGTTGCACAGCTGTAGTATTGAAAGGGTTATTGTTTGTTTATATGTCACATGGATCTGTAAGCCAATGAGAGTACACTCTTCTTCTATCCTATTATTTCTCTCTTTACTTCTCACATATGCACTCCTCACCCACTCACAGCACACCTTACAGGGGCTGTAGATAGGAAGTCACATGGGTAGAGGAAGTCTAGTGTCTTTTGTCACTGGACTCTGTAGAGGAAGGAAACAAGCCAGAACGCTCTCTACAGTGGTCCAGTTGGGCCCTGGCCTTCTGCAAGGTCCCAAGTCTCAGTGTGCAGTCTAAAAGCAGACCTAGGCACGTGCAACCTACAGTTTCTTCTCAAGTAACTCCACTCAACACTATACAGTGTTAAGCTTCCACTGGAGAGGACAAGTCAGAGATCATGTCAACCCACGCTGTGGACAAGGAAAGACACAATGCAGGATAGTATCCATAAAGCAAGTCAAGGAACTGATCTGGATAGAGCAAAGTTGCTAGAAGCCTATGAACCCTATCTTGCAGCGCGGGTGTAAGCAGGGAACCCTCGGCATTCCGCTCATGCCAGGTAACAAGGTCTGGGGCTTGTGTCACCCACTAGGACAGATCCCCCGACACTGGTAGGGCAATAGGTGGTGCAAAGACCAAAGAGTCAAAACACAAGCACAACTATTATCTCTCTTCTCAAGTATTCTTCTATTTCTATCTCCAACATCCCAGCAGAGCACAGTTCTACTTGGGTTAAGACTCTCAAGACATCCTCCTCTCTACTCTTCTAATTCTTCTATATACCACTCAGCACGACTGTACCACTCCCTATACTCTCACTACAGATCTGGATCCTGAACTTTCAAGTGTCTTATCAAGTGTAACGTCTTATATCAATGCAAAGCTGTATGATCTGCTGCATACAAGTAATTTCTGAGTTAACCGAGGAGACACTGTGATTCCTTGTCAACACACACTCCTTGGGTCATCTCCCCTTTCTGTGGGTAGCAGTACCAATAGTCCGGATGGGTCACTATTCCACTCCGGACCACCGTGAGGGTAGATGGTTTGGACTGAGAGGAGAGCACATATCAGCCTAGTGAGCATATTCTTATGTCCTGTATGAGAAGCGTAATTAAAAAAGCTAAATTCACAAGCAAAGTCTGCATCTTTGTGAGTATATGTTCTTGTGACTACGAGGAGCAAGAATCTGAGTGCTTCAGTATAAGGTATTTCTCGTACGTTAAACACATCTTATTATATGTCAATGCACAGTTAAAACGGCCAGAGTGGGGTCCGATATGATGTGGATGGACTGCCATATGATAATTATTTAGTGCGGTGTTGGTTATTTATTGTAAAGTACCCAAGGGACCCCGCACCAACCTGGCAGGACACTGTCCACAGGGGAACAAGGTATAATCGGCCCTTTAATATAAAATATTAATACCATAATAATAATATTAATAACATAATACCTGTGTACCCAACTGACACTGGCGTCATGACATAATATTACTGGGCCTGGCTATGTCTCGGCCAACCACCATAGAACTGGCGTCACACTTCACCACCTACAAGTGACCGGCCGTACCACCTCCACACCGGGGGTGTACACCACAGAATCAGTTCTTTATGTACTTCTACTATACCTACTATGCAGTGCTAAGCACACGTCTGAAAAGCGCAGGGCAGTATCCTGAACACAAGAGGAACTAGCCTGGATAGGACAAAGCTATAGTAAAGAAGGTCTACGTATTCTATCTCGGAGGGCAGGTAACTGGGACACCCCCGGACACTTAGCTAAGCCCAGATAACCACGGCTGGGGCTTGTAGTACCATGACAGGATGGGTCACTCAACACTGTAGGGCACAAGATGGTCAGATGCAGTGTCCCAGAACGCAAGGACTACTACTCCTATTGTGCTCATTTCTATCACTTAGTCCATGCTGGTTCTGGTAACTGTGCACACTGCAACTGAGGACAGAAGTGTCTCTGCAGCCTTTTCACCATAAGAAGAGTGACTGATTCTGCTGCTGCGTTCCAGTAACCGGCTGCCTGCCTATACAAGTGTCCGGAGTCATCTTCTCTCTCATCTGGGTGTCGTGCGGATATCTCTCTCATCTCTACAAGTACCCACAGCAAGTATTACTCCCAAGTTCGTCCACCCAGCAACGCTAGTTCCTTCTCATACTACTACTCCCAACATCCGACACGTATCTCCGCAGCCTATGCAGCATCACTCCTGCACTAACTGTCTAAGCCTGCTATATACCCGGTTGCAACCGGAGGAACTCGTTACTACAAGTCACTTTAGCTTTAATAAAACCGCTGTTACTGAACCCTGGCATTGGTGTCTACTAACTGGTGCCCTGACTAGGTGCAGCGAAGAATCGCATGCCCATCATCACCCACAGATTCCACAGACCGGCCCTACAGCTGTGCCGCCCTCAGGCCTATACCGTGACAAGTATAACCCCTGCAGCTGCCCCGGTCATTGCCCGCTCATAACATCAGCACTGCGGAAGTGGCCCCCAGGGGCCAGGGCATCGCACAGACACAGTCTAAACACAACTATAAGTAAACTTCTCACTATAAAGTCTCCATTCAAGTTCTGGCAGAGTACATTGCTACACTGGGTTGGAGCTACTTAAACTTTTCTCTTCTACTCAACTCTCCAAGTACTGCTACAACTACCTCTCTTCTACTCTACTTCTCTAAGCACCTCCTCAAGCACGAGTTCCAGCACTAAAGTCTGTATCAAAGATTTATCTATTCTACAAAAAAATATTGTACTACTGAAAGACTTTACAGTAAAGTTGTTCTATTTTTACAACACTGGGACTCTGTCATACTTTGTATGCACCAGCACCCATACGCACTAACCGTACACCTTGGGTTATTTTTTACCTGGACTGTGGGTGGCAGTACCGATAGTCCAAGTGGGGCAGTTGCCACTCAGGACTATCATGGCAAGAGCTCGAGATACCCATTAGAACCTGGCAGGTTACCGACCATTGGGGAACACAGCCAGCCACATCAACAAAGCAGGTACCAACATCATACCTGTGTGCTGGACAAGCACTGGTGTCACAACTATACCATCTTTGGCTGAGCTGACACAACAACCCCTATACCTGTACCTCACCACACCTGCACCCCTGAGCCCATGTCCCTACCCCTTCCTAAGGAATTGTGCCACTTCTCCCACTTCCCCCAGCCTAGTCAGGGTTGAAAAAAGAAAACTAAATGAATGTTTTTGTAATATGCCGCTGCCCCTCTAAGTGCCGCCCGAGGCAATGGACCTCTAGTGGGTAAGTACAGCTCTGGTTCTATCACAAGGCAGGAGGGTAATGAACTGCTCCGTTATAGTCATGTATACTTTAAACACATACTTCTATGGCTTTTATGTGTGTTTAGCATTTTTATTATGTTAACGAAGCCTAAATCTGCTCACTCATCACTTTACCATAGTTCAATACTGAGACGCTCCCTTGCATTGTAATTTCCATTACAATAGGGAGTTTTATCAAATGATGTCAGCGGGCAATGCAAACTGGACTTCAATGGAGCATTAGTGAAAATTAGAAGGATAAAACTAACAAAATGTAGTCTTTATATGCCCTGTGCCGCTCTTCTTAGTGCTGTGTATAATCTCTAGTCACGCAACGCTTTAAATGTTTAGTCCAATTACTATGTCTAAGAAGATTGGCTCGAGAATAATCTCAGCAGAATTTATAATGGTTGGATAATGTCCTTTTGCATCAACAAGAGATATGCAACTTTTTATTAAAGTACTTTTTTTTTTGGATAAAATGAGTGAAATGAGAATAAAGCCCTGGTGGGCCGGAAGAACATTAGTGATAAGAGAGAGAACAATGGAACACAAGACAATGGAAAATAGAAGGATATCACTAAGGAACAGCTTCTTTACCAGAATGTTTATATAATATAGATTGTACAATGAAATATATAGCAAAATCTATTAAACTTCTCAGAGGAAGTGGCCAAACTGAAGTGTCATTAGGAGACATTAAAGGGGTTATTTAGGACATTAAAGAGGTACATATCAGCTGCTGTATGTCCTGAAGCAAGTGGTGTATTCTTTCCAGTCTGACACAGTGCTCTCTGCTGCCACCTCTGTCCATGTCAGGAACTGTCCAGAGCAGGATAGGTTTTCTATGGGGATTTGCTGCTGCTCTGGACAGTTCCTGACATGGACAGAGCGTTGTCAGATTGAAAAGAACGGACATACAGCAGCTGATAAGTACTGGAAGACTTAAGAGTTTTAAATAGAAATAAATCACAGATCTATAGCTAGTCAGTAGTGTTGAGCAAATCCGCCAAAATGTTCAGGTTCGGCAACGTTATCCGAACCCGAATGCTCAGCGTTTGATTCCCCATGGCTGCAAGAGTTGTATACCGCCCTAGGGAGTCCTGGAAGACATGCATACACCCACAGGCAATGCCCACATGCTGTTGATTGACAGCTTTCTTCCTATACACAGTTTAGACGGAAGCTGTCAATCGGTGGGTGAGGGGAGCAGGTGCTCATGAATATAAAGGACTTCTGAGCACATGCACATTATTATCAAGTCTAGTACATTGTGCTTAGAGTGGGATGCTGGAGATAGACACTGATTTCATAAACAGGTGAGTACAGAATGCTGTATCCCAGATCTGTTTGTGTCATCAATGAGGAGACATGTGCAATCAGGCAATGGTGGTGCTCAGTCCAGTACATATAAGAACAGCGGTGCAGCTAAACAATTCGCAGCGAGGGCAAAGAACTATGTTTTGTTTGGTTTCTATAGACTATTACAGATGCTTGTACTCACCATCTGACCATCCCATCGCATCATCCAGAGTAGCAGGGATCCCTTTCCAAAGCGCGGTCTGTATAGGGAAGCCATCGTCCATTCTATGCTCCCGCTCGTTGTAACACCAGAAGAGGCTGTCCTTAAAGAAGTATGTCTTATCATTGTGGGGCCAAGGGAAGGCGGCATCCACACCCCCCAGGGGCAGGCCAAAGTCTGTGATGGGTCGGGGGTATCCTTCTTCCACATTATTATCTTTGAAAACCCAGTACCGATCTCCTAAAAGACGTGATGAGAGGAGGAAGGAAATTTGCATCATTATATAAAGTATTGCCCAAAAGAGCAGAGATTTAGAGAGAGTATACAAGTATTACTGTGCACTTCATACAGACAGGGATAGGTCTCTGCCACATCATATAAATATGATAATGTATTTGATCACCTATTGCATGAATGAGGGACCAGAATCTCCATTTGAATAGAGCGGTGGTCATACTTACACACTACTGCCTCATTCACAGTCCACGGAGACATACTTACCAAATGTCTAGGTTTTACATATCATCATGTTTTCATTTTTACCTTTCGAGGTAGCACTTTACATACCTTTAAAGAAGACAATTTTGTGGTCTGTCGTCTTCTCGTAAACTGCATCCACACTATCCATATTTAGTGGCAAACCTTTCCAGAATCGATGGATTTGAGCAGGCTGGAGGGAAACTAAATGCTTATTGCGGGTAAGTCTCCAGAAATATTTGCCTACAAAGAGAAATAAACACAAGTTATAATAGGCAACATACTGAGCTTAAAGGAGAAGTCCTGGGAAATTGAAAAAAGGGAGGAAAGCAGGGGGGTGCGGGAAAATACCAGGTTCCCACAGTGGGATGAAGGAGAGTTGTAGTGTTTGTTTTTACCACTAGATGTCACTTGTGTGTTTTCTGTATGCCTTATGTTATGCACAGCTGAAGGAAGCATTGGTTTTACACGTTTGTTGTCCTCTTACAGGCGCAGGCCTGATTTCCCTCACTTTTCTACTTGCCCAATTTCTTTTTTCTTTGAACTACACAGCCTCACCAATCACAAGTAAGCTAGTTTGCCCCTATAAAAGGAGTTAAGGCCCTATTCCACGGAACGATTATTGTCCGTATTCGGCCGATATTGGCCGATACGAACGATAATCGTCCCATAGAATAGAGTGCATCGATCAGCCGACATCGTTCATGTCGGCTGATCGTTGCAGTCGCTTGTTTTTCAACATGTTGAAAAACAAGCGACTGATATAGCAGCGATCTGCTGCCGTCGCTCCGTTGAATAGGAGCGTCGGCAGCAGACGCTGCTATATCCTATGGGCTGCCCAGACGATCAGTGATCCTCCAAACAGCCCCCCCCCGCAGCTCCCCGCCGCCCCCTCCCGCTCGCTGCAGCCGCGTTGAATAGCGGCGGCAGCGAGCGGGGAACGAGGAGCAAACGAGCGCTGAGAGCGCTCGTTTGCTCTAACGACCCGTGGAATAGGGGCATTAGTTCTTGGAGGGAGGGTCTTTTGTCTATAGTTGGAGGAGAGAGACAGTGTGAGAACATGTTCCTAAGGGCCCTATTCCACCGGATGATTATCGTTTGCATAATCGTTAACGATTAACAATCTCAAACGACCGCTATTGCGAAAGACCTGAAAGTGTTCACTCATTTCCATGGAACGATAATCGTTACTTATGATCGTAATTGCGATAGTTTTTTCTTCGCTATTTATTCGCTATTGCGTTCGTATCTATTGCGAACGACCGAACAATGTCTTATTCAATGCGAACGATTTGCCAATGTTTTGCGAACGAGCAACGATAAAAATAGGTCCAGGTCTTATAAAGCGATCAACGATTTCTCGTTCGGTTGTTAATCGTTAACTGCATTTCAACCAAACGATTATCGTTTAGATTTGAACGATTTAACGATAATCTGAACGATAATCGTTCAGTGGAATAGGGCCCTAAGTCAGAAACCATGCAGAGCTAGACCCTTCAGGAGGAAAGGATGTCTTTTGAGGATCCACTTGTCCGTCCATGCCATGGATACTTTCAACAAGGTACAGGGCACCATGCCGAGCTAGGTACTGACCCCACTAGGACAAAGCTGCAGATTACGCCTACGTATCCTGCTGTAACGCACGGCTGTTCTGAAAGGTTTCGGTAATTCTGCTCAATCAAGCACAGGGACCTCTTACTACCCTAATAGGACGGGTATGCAGACACTGTAGGGCATAAGGCGGTCAGTTACGTGAGTACGAGTATCTGTACTCTCTACTCTCATATACTGTACACTCTACTCTCATTTCTACAGTTACTACTACTTCTACCTCTTGCCTGCACCTGCAGTTACTGCTAAGCTTTATTTTTTTTGTTTTGCACCGAATAATTTAAATAAACGGACGTTATTCTGGTTAGCTACTGGACTCTATCTATCATTCTGCACCTACACACCAGGTTACACTTGGGTTATCCAAGCAGTGCCTGTCTGACCGGGGGTGGGTACTAACGCAACTCTAGGCTACCGTGACAAGTGACCAAGGGACCCTACACTCAGCTAGCAGCCACAACACCGCCAAAGCTACCCCGGCCAACCACACCCTGACTGCTTCGCCGCACCCCCACCTGCTCTACACAAGCTGCAGGGGAGGCAGGAGTGGGAAGAAGTAGGGGGCATTTAGTATAAGGGGACAGAGGGTACATGGGCCAACTACAGAGGGGGGAGAGAGGTATAAAGTATGGGGACTATCTGCAGAGGGGGATGTATACAGTATGGGGGAACAACTACAGTATGGGGACTATCTGCAGAGGGGGATGTATACAGTATGGGGGAACAACTACAGTATTGGGAGCCTTACTACAGAGCGGGATATATACAGTATGGGGGAACAACTACAGTATGGGGACTATCTGCAGAGGGGGATGTATACAGTATGGGGGAACAACTACAGTATGGGGACTATCTGCAGAGGGGGATGTATACAGTATGGGGGAACAACTACAGTATGGGGAGCCTTACTGCAGAGGGGGATGTATACAGTATGGGGGAAACAACTATAGTATGGGGACTATCTGCAGAGGGGGATGTATACAGTATGGGGGAACAACTACAGTATGGGGACTATCTGCAGAGGGGGATGTATACAGTATGGGGGAACAACTGCAGTATGGGGAGCATTACTGCAGAGGGGGATGTATACAGTATGGGGGAACAACTACAGTATGGGGACTATCTGCAGAGGGGGATGTATACAGTATGGGGGAACAACTACAGTATGGGGACTATCTGCAGAGGGGGATGTATACAGTATGGGGGAACAACTACAGTATGGGGACTATCTGCAGAGGGGGGTGTATACAGTATGGGGGGAACAACTACCGTATGGGGAGCCTTACTACAGAGGGGGATTTATGCAGTCTGCGGGAAGAATTACAGAGGAGGGAGGGAGGTATACAGTATGGGGACAACCTGCAAGGGGTGGTGGTGGGGTATGTAAGAAACAACAGAAAACAAAATGATAAAGGAGGAAAAAGGCCGACCATGGGGGACTGAAAACACCGGGCAAAGAAGAATTTCTACTAGTCTTAGGGGCACAACTATAGGAGATGTAGCAGCTGCAGTCAGACCTGGCCTATGGACCTGAAAGGAAACAATTACCATTCTGCAACCTAAAGAATTAACTGTATACGCTCACTATATCATCATTTATTGTCCCTGTAGTGTGACCTAAGTGTGCATTATCATTTAGCTTTATCACAGTGTTTATTACCCCTGTGTTATAACAACACTGTATGAATTATTCATGTGCTGTAATATGCTTCTGTACTGTGACATGTGGGCTGTATTACTGTGCTATGATGCTGTGTGTATTATCTCTATATTGTGACAAGACTGAGCCCTTACACTGTGAAGAAGCACTCCCAGTCAGTTTTGGGGGAATTTAGTATTTAGTAGAATAAATTATACTGATATACTGAAGTCTTGAACTTAGTTTTCAGTCTCCATTCCATCCTGCTCCGAGACTATTTGACCATTCATTAAACAAGCTCAGGGGAGGCCTGGATGCTTTTCTGGTGATACGTTGATCCAGGGATTATTCTGGAAGGAAGGAATTTTTCTCTCTGTGATGGGGCAATTGTCATCTGCCTCATAAGGGGTTTTGCCTTCTTCTGGATAAACACAGTAGGGTTTCTCTAGGTTGAACTTGATGGACCCTTGTCTTCTTTCAACTTTATTAACTACGTTACTATGCGACTCTCTCGAAATTCCATAGCATCTGCTGTGCGGACCAGAAGTCACTTTCTCTATCTATTGAGAGACATTCAATGTCACTCTCATAGGAATGTGTAGAAAAAAATTACATCCGTATACACAGCAGATGCTGCTGAGTAGAACAGAAGGGATGCTGAATATATATGATATATATATATATATATATATATATATATATATATATATATATATAGTATGTAAATACAGTATGTGATGTCTGTTCATGATGTATGCATATATAGGTACAGTATATATATATATATATATATATATATGTGTGATGTGTGTGTATATGATGTATGCATATATACAGTATATATATATATATATATATACTCCCATTGATTCCAGTGGAGCCGTGTCACAGAGGGGAGGTGTGGTGTCACACTGGGGGGCAGCGGGCTTGTCCCCAGTGCTCCGAGTCGGGTTGGTGCTCAGGAAAACCAGGGTGCATTTCACAGAAAGGACTGCGCCACCGGGATTCCTGCGTTAGCGCCAAGCGGCTAAGGTTAAAAAAAAAGCAATGTACTTGATGGTACAC
The DNA here is from genome assembly GCF_027789765.1 of Dendropsophus ebraccatus. NCBI lineage: Eukaryota > Metazoa > Chordata > Amphibia > Anura > Hylidae > Dendropsophus > Dendropsophus ebraccatus. The sequence continues at coordinate 18,061,940 of NC_091456.1, read as the reverse complement.
TCACTTAAATAAACAGCATACACCCTGTATTTGCCAGTGTAGAATTTTTCTTACCTTTGAAGAAGAACGCCTCTCCACGTATCTGCGCTACAGCATCAAAGTGCGTGTTACATCGGTCAGGCTCATCCTTTCTTGGCCTAATAGAAGGAAAAGTATAGATTAATTTTAAGGAAGAGGCCTTGGTTACAATCACTTCAAAAAACTCGCCTACACTCATGATATACATCAGAAAACTGGCGGAACCATTTGCCCTCATATACCACAGCCAGTGGCGTAGCTACCATAGAGGCATGGAAGGCAGTTGCTATGGGGCCCATGGGGGGAGAGGGCCCGATGCACAGGGAAGATAAGAGCCTCCTGTGTCCCTCCTCCCAGCGTACACACGGTAAACACCTGCTCTGTAGATATTAAATTTTTTTTTGTCTGTACTGAAGCCACAAGCAGCGTGCAACCTGCAGTGTGAACAAAGTCATAGATGTGCTGCCAAAATTTCCCTTTTTTTCTGTTGAATGTGTGTGTGTGTGTGTGGGGGGGGGGGTAGCTACCTCCTGTTGGCCTGCACTCCACCCATGTCTCAAGGCTGCTATAAAAGAGATCATTTGGCTCCTATCTGCCCAGTTGTAGGCTTATTCAGCCCAGGAGAGGCCATTGCTAGTGTGAGAATGCTAGAGTAGGGACCATGTCTCGAGGACGCCTTAACGTGGTGACATGGTACACTCTGTTTGATCAAATAGTTTGCTAAGATCCTCACTTTTCTAAAAAAAATTTTTTATATTTTAATTTTTAATATCTACAGAGCAGGTGTTTGCCATGTGTACACTGGGAGGAGTATATACGGTAAGCCCTTGCACCTGTGGGTTGCTGTTGCACCTTTTGTTTTTTGTCGGCGCCTCTTTTATAAATTACTGTTATAATGTTCACAATTTATTTTAAAAGAGGTTCTGCAGCAGCACATGTGCTCTATTAAATATTTTATCCCCAAGAAAAAAAAAATATTCTGAATATTAGACATAGGAATAAAGAAGATTGTCGGCAGAAAAAGCCCCCCTGGTCCATCTAGTTGTCCCTTTCAGTATTTCCCTTCTTATTATCTTAGGATAGATATATGCAGTGGCGTAGCCACCGCGGTCGCGGCGGTCGCCACCGCGACCGGGCCCGCCACGAAGGGGGGCCCGCGGGGCCCTCCCGATCAATCACTCTTGTGACCGCAAGCATTGTTTTGCTTGCGGTCACAAGAGTCCGGCTCCGTCTTCCACCGGCTGCTGCACGGCTGCCGGGGGTGTCGCGTCTTATCCCCGGCAGCGCGCGCATCCCAGAGCTCCCTGCGTGCCTTGGGCCCTGACTTCCGGTTCTGGCGCGCAGGGAGCTCTGGGATGCACGCGCTGCCGGGGATAAGACGCGACACCCCAGGAGGAGTGAGAATCAACGTGGGGGCGCGTTGTCAGGTGAGTTAAGTTTTGTTTTGTTTTATATCAGCCTGGAGGGTGGGGGGGAAGAGGGGGGCATCTATGAGGGTGGGGGGGGGGGAAGAGGGGGGCATCTATGAGGGTGGGGGTAAAGAGGGAGGCATCTATGAGGGTGGGGGGTAGGAGGGGGGCATCTATGAGGGTGGGGGGAAAGAGGGGGGGCATCTATGAGGGTGGGGGGAAAGAGGGGGGCATCTATGAGGGTGGGGGGAAAGGGGACCAGCTATGAGGGTGGGGAGGAAGAGGGGGCATCTATGAGGGAGGGGGGCATCTATGAGCGTGGGGGGGAAAGGGGACCATCTATGAGGGTGGGGGGAAAGAGGGACCATCTATAAGGGAGGGGGGGAAGGGGACCATCTATAAGGGAGGGGGGGGAAGGGGACCATCTATAAGGGGGGGGGGGGAAGGGGACCATCTATAAGGGAGGGTGGGGGGAGAGGGGGCCATCTATAAGGGAGGGTGGGGGGAAAGGGGACCATCTATGAGGGTGGGGGGAAAGAGGAGCCATCTATGAGGGTGGGGGGGGGAAGAGGGGCCATCTATGAGGGGGGGGGAAGATGGGGCCATCTATGAGGGTGGGGGGGGGGAAAGGGGACCATCTATGAGGGTGGAGGGTGGGGGGAAAGAGGGACCATCTTTAAGGGAGGGGGGGAGGGGACCATCTATAAGGGGGGGGGGGAAAGGGGACCATCTATAAGGGAGGGTGGGGGGAGAGGGGGCCATCTATAAGGGAGGGTGGGGGGAGAGGGGGCCATCTATAAGGGAGGGGGGGGAGAGAGATGGCCATCCATAAGGGAGGGTGGGGGGAGAGGGGGCCATCCATAAGGGAGGGTGGGGGGAGAGGGGGCCATCCATAAGGGAGGGTGGGGGGAGAGGGGGCCATCCATAAGGGAGGGTGAGGAGAGAGGGGGCCATCTATAAGGGAGGGGGTAGAGGGGGCCATCTATATGGAGGGGGGAAAGGAGGCCATCTATAAGAGAGGGTGGGGGGAGAGGGGGCCATCTATAAGGAGGGCAACATGGGGGAGAGGGGCCATCTATTTGGGGGGGCAACATAGGGGGAGAGGGAATACACAGAGGGGGCATATATTATTAGGGGGTCACATAGAGTCAGGGCTACCCACTAAGTGAGGGCATAAAGGGGCCAGTACAGATGTGCAGTGTGTATATAGATGAGGATGGTGCCAGAGTGAGGAGACTAATATGTCTGTCTGGCAGATTCTGTGGATTCGTGGCTCGGAGAAGTTCTCATAATGGCCCAGGACAGATGGAGAAGATGAAAAGGAAAGAACTCTGATCAGAAAAGACGTCTCCTGTGAGTCACCTGATATAACTGCACTGTAATGTATATGGTGTATAGAACCTGTGTAGAGCTGGGGCCACCTCTATATGACTGGATGAGGTGATTTAGTATACTGGATTTGGTCAGTAACAATATGGTGGTGATGGTAGTGGTTGTGGTGTGGCAGTAATGTTTCCTTCCTATATACTGGTATTACTAGTAATATTGGTCTCAGTATACAGGATTTTGTCGGTAACAGTATGGCGGTAATATGTACGGTGATAATACTTTCTCTTCCAATATGCTGGTGTTATTGGTAATACCTGTCTTGGTGTGTATATATATATATATATATATATATATATATATATATATATATATATACACACACCAATAGCATCACTTGGTCGTGAAAGGAGGGGGGGGGGGGGCCCAAGTTGGCCTCTCGCACCAGGGCCCAGGAGACATTAGCTACGCCCCTGGATATATGTATATACCAGGCAGCTTTACATTCCAAGCATCTACTACTCTTTCAGTAAAGTAATATTTTCTCACGTTGCTTCTGATCTTTCCCCCAACTAACCTCTCACTGTGTCCTCTTTTTCTGTTCATGTTCCCTCCTGAACATTGTTTAGTCTTTTAAAGGGGGACTCCAGCAATTTTTTTTCAAATCAATTGGTTTCACAAAGATATACAGATTTGTAAATTACTTCTATTTAAAAATCTCTAGTCTTCCAGTAATAATCAGCTGCTGTATGTCCTGCAGGAAGTGGTGTATTCTCTCCAGTCTGACACAGTGCTCTCTGCTGCCACCTCTGTCCATGTCAGGAACTGTCCAGAGCAGTAAAAATCCTCATAGAAAACCTCTCCTGCTTAGGGCAATTCCTGACATGGATAGCAGAGAGCAGTGTGTCAAACTGAAAAGAACAGCAGCTAATAAGTACGGGAAGAGTTGAGATTTTTTTTTAAATAAATATCAATTACAAATCTTTGGCACTTGCTGGGACAAGTTGATTTGAAAGAACAAAAATTGGGGTGAACTACCCCTTTAACATACCTAAAGGTTTCAATCATGTCCCACCTTTTCCTTCTTTCCTTCAGACTATACAGATTCAAATCCTTAAAGGGGTACTCCAGCCAAAAGCTTTTCCCCAGTAATTGAAACACATTACAAAGTTATACAACTTTGTAATATGCTTCAATCACCTATCTGCCCCCCTTCCCTATCTTTTTCCCCCTTAATCCCCCACAAGGAAGTGAAGTAAACTCATTCTTACCTAATGGCTGTTGACCCCAGGCTGTTCTGTGGCAGCCATTTTGTGACAATGACATCATTAAGAGGGAGGCGGGTCTAAGCCCTGTTAGGCCAGCCTCTCTTTGTTAGATGACACAGCTTACTCAGTTCTGATTGAATAAGCAAGCTGTAAGCTATCTAACAGTTCTACAGAGTCAGTTAGACATCACAGGAGACAAAGTGCATCATGGGAAAGCCCAAACCAGGAAGTGAAGAAAAAAATGAAGACATTAACTGGAGCTTCAGGGACCTTATTTTTATCAGCGCTGGAGTACCCCTTTAAGTCTTTCCTGATATGTTTTATTCCTGACACCCTCCATTGTCTTTTATCCCGTCTTTGGCCCCTCCTATTCTGTCAATATTTTTTCCTGTTTTTTTTCAGACGTCACCCTGAAGTTGTGAGATGTCTATTAGCACTTAGCTTGTGGCCGGAGCCTTATACTATTTATCTGATATGTGACAGACACTTCATTATCCCATATAAAAGCTGGATAAATCATTCCGATAGATGAATATATCGGCTTTATACTACATAAGTGCTCCGACCGCTTTTCATTCTGCGTAAAGATCAGAAAGCGTTCAATATGGCGAATATGCAATAGAAAAGGGAACGTGGAAAAGGGTAAATCCTTTACAGCCATGTATATAGAAAATGACATTTATTACAGAGCTGGAACATTTCTTTAAAAGCGCGGCAATGATTTTGTTCAGCTGTGACAGCGGGGTGTAATCATAGATAGGAAATCAGATAGAATGGACCCCTTATGCAGACTCAGATTGCCAGTATCTGTTCATTATTTCCATGGTATTCGACGAGCGCGGAGTATTATGCTTATAAAACTTCAAGCTTATATATATATATATATATATATATATATATATATATATATATATTCCCTAATTTTATAAAAATAAAGTGAACTTTGTACAAAGCAAACCAAATCTTAAAGGGGTACTCCTGCCAAATTTCTTTTCTTTCAAATCAACTGGTGTCAGAAAGTTATATAGATTTGTAATAGACTTCTATTTAAAAATCTCAAGTCTTCCCATACTTATCAGCTGCTTTATGTCCTGCAGGAAGTGTTGTTTTATTTTCATTCAGACACAGTGCTCTCTGCTGACATCTGTGGCCGAGACAGGAACTGTCCAGAGCAGAAAAGGGGGATTCCCATAGAAAACCTCTCCTACTCTGGACAGTTCCTGTCTCGGCCAGAGATGTCAGCAGAGAGGACTGTGTCTGAATATGAATGAAACAACACTTCCTGCAGAACATACAGCAGCTGATAAGTATGGGAAGACTTGAGATTTTTAAATAGAAGAAAAATAACAAATCTATATAATTTTCTGACACCTGTTGATTTGAAAGAAAAAGATTTTCGCTGGACAACCCCTTTAAAGGGACAATTAAAGTTTTTGCTGTAGCTGGGGCTGCCTAGAAAACTATAACCATTGTATTCTTACCTAACCACACTCCCCCAGGGTCCTCTTTGTATCCTTTACTAACGCTCCTACCACAACTTCTGAGACTCGTCTTGACAGTGACAGCCCGCTCAGCCAATCACTGACTGGAGTGTAATAGCGCCGTGGCCAGTGATTGGCTGAGAAGGTTGTCACTGTCTCGGAAGTGGCGGCAAGAGCAGAAGTGGCACAGGGGACCCTAAAATGCTGCTACAGGTAAAAATAGGAAGATTATTATTTTGTATGTAGTCCCAGCACTACAGCACTAAAGCTTTAAATAGTTAGAGTACCCCTTTAAGGTGCCCATTTAACTTATACAAAGTTCAGGTTCTGAGTTTTATGGTGGTCTGCCGAGTCTCGACAGACAGATGATGCCAGGGGAGAGAAGGTATGTTGGATTTTTTTTGTCCAACCCTATATTTCTGGGAGGGTTAAGCCCTTCCACCTAGGGGTCCATAAAGGAACATAGGGGGAGATTTATCAAACATGGTGTAAAGTGAGACTGGCTCAGTTGCCCCTAGTAACCAATCAGATTCCACCTTTCATTTTCCAAAGAGTCTGTGAGGAATGAAAGGTGGAATCTGATTGGTTGCTAGGGGCAACTGAGCCAGTCTCACTTTACACCATGCTTGATAAATCTCCCCCATTGTATGATGAAAATATTGTGACCCTGAGGCCATTGTAAGTTGAGGGACCGCTGTACTATTGTTTAATGATAGAATCACCTTGCAATTTGCATAAAAACAAATACATAAGTCTGAAAATTAAACTGAAAGTTATATAGATTTCCAGTCTGCCAGTACTTGTAAGCTGCTGTACGTCCTGCAGGAAGTGGTGTATTCTTTCTTTCCTAGCAGAAGTGATCAATAATATGTGACAGGAAAGGATGATTTCTATTCTGAAGATTACAGACTTTAACTATAATACTATACACTATAATACAGACTGTAACTCTATAGATGTTAACTGTAAATCATTTTTTTTAAGCTGGACATGTCCTTTAGCAATTTTTTCCCCTTCAAATTATCCGGTTTCAGAAAGTTATACAGTTTTGTAATTTACTTTTATTTAAAAATCTCCAGTCTTCCAGTCTTCATCAGCTGCTGTATGTCCTGCAGGAAGTGGTGTATTATTTCCAGTCTGACACAGTGCTCTCTGCTGCCACCTCTGTCCATGTCAGGAACTGTCCAGAGCAGTAGAGGTTTCCAACAGAAATTTCCTACTGCTCTGGACAGTTCCTGACATGGACAGAGGTGGCAGCAGAGAGCATTGTGTCAGACTGGAAAGAAAACACCACTTCCTGCAGGACATACAGCAGCTGATAAGTACTGGAAGACTGTAGATTTCTAAATAAAAGTAAATTATAAATCTATATAACTTTAGACACCAGTTTATTTAAATGAGTTCCCTTTTAAACATAAGTTTTTTTTTTTTGTTTGAAATAAACTTCCATACAGTGTGTGGGGTCACATTTACATCTGACTATGAACTGTGCTTTACATTAAAAATCAGTTTAATTATAGTCTGCCAAAAATAAAGTAACCCAGCTGACTGCGTAGAAAATACACGGCCATCTGTCTGGTCTTACTGGATGGTAGAACGGTTCTCCGGCAGATCGGGCAGGAAGGGATGGGCTTCGGCTCCAGACACTTCAGGCTTTGCCGTCGGGGACACAGACTCACGGACTCCTGGGGTGAGAGAGGGTGAAGGATTAGAGGCCAATTGGGACACTGGAACAGAGAACAAGACACAGCATCTTCCTCAAAATCTAATTTCACATACACTGCACCCAGACATGACTGAAGAGCCGAGAACGCTGCATAATAATTGGATTTCCCGGATCCGTGTTCTCCAGTGCTGACCCTCTATGCGGCACATAAATTGTGACAGGGCCAAGCGGCACATTTATATTCCTTTATGTATTATTATTATTTTTAGATCTGCAGCACCAAATGTGTAAAGATTATTTCTTTATTAAAGGAGAAGTTGAGGCAAAATGTATTTTTAATATGTTATTACATAAAGAAAGTTGGACAAATTTCTATTTTACACTTATTATGGGAAGTGCACATAAAGTGCTATTTCCCTTAATTTAGTAGATCAGACAGGCTTCAATTCTCCTAAAAAAAACGGTGACGTCACAAATCAGTTGTAATTCCTATGAAGTGTCCAGCAGGGGGCGCAGTGTATGGAGAAATTACATTGTAAGAATAACTATATCACAAGTGCCAGCAGCCCCATCCACGGTACATAGGATGGGGATGCTGGCACTGTGCCCCCCTTCAGCTGCCTCCCCCTCTGCCAGCAGCCCCCAGTGAACACCCCCACCCCCTAAAGACCCCCAAACTACCTCCATCACAAGTGCCAGCAGCCCCGTCCACAGCACATAGGACTGGGCTGCCGGCTTTTGTAGTGCGGCTACTTCCGCCCCCCCCCCCCCCCCGCTACAGCACACCCAAGACCAGCGACCCCCACCCCCCAAAAACCCGAAACTACCCCCATCAGAAGTGCCAGCACATAGGCACATGCCATGGCACATAGGATGAGGCTGCTGACACTTGTAGTGCGTCTGTGTCTGCGGCTGCCCCCTCCCCCCTGCGATAGCAGACCCCAGACCAGTGCCCCCCAAAAGACCCCATAGCTCACCCCCAAACACCCCCTTCCACTGGGTGTCCCCTGAACCACACCGAGAGGAGGTGCATCACCTCCTGTGATGCGACATCTCCCCACTCTCTCTCTCCTCCCGCTGCAGTACAGGAGAGGAGAGAGACAGCGGTCACTGTAAATCCTCAGTGACTACGCCCCAGCATATGTATGTTCCATAACCGATGCCCTCTGTTTCATTTTGTATATAGGACAAATGATAGACATTACCCTGGGAGGGAGGTGTAAGGAAAGCTAAAAAATAAAATAAAAAAAAAGCAAAATTTCAAGTCTTCCAGTATTTATCAGCTGCTGTATGTCCTGCAGGAAGTGGTGTATACTTTCCAGTCTGACACAGTGCTCTCTGCTGCCACCTCTGTCCATGTCAGGAACTGCCTAGAGCAGAAGAGGTTTGGGGGGGGGGGGGGATTTGCTCCTGCTCTGGACAGTTCCTGACATGGACAGAGTTGGCAGCAGAGAGCACTGTGTTAAAATAGAAAGAAAAGACCACTTCATGCATGACATACAGCAGCTGATAAGTACTGGAAGTCTGGAGATTTTTTAATAGAAGTAAACTACAGTCATGGCAAAATGTTTTGAGAATGATACAAATATTAATTTTTACAAAGTCTACTGCTTCAGTTTTTAAAATGACAATTTGCATATACTCCAGAATGTTATAAAGAGTGATCAGCTTAACAGCAATTACTTGCAAAGTCAATATTTGCCTAGAAAATGAACTTTATCCCCCAAAACACAATTCAACATCATTGCAGCCTTGCCTTAAAAGGACCAGCTAACGTTGTTTCAGTGATTGCTCCATTAACACAGGTGTGGGTGTTGATGAGGACAGGGCTGGGGATCAATCTGTCATGATTAAGAATGACACCACTGGACACTTTAAAAGGAGGCTGGTGCTTGGCATGATTGTTTCTCTTCTGTTAACCATGGTTATCTCTAAAGAAACACGTGCAGTCATCATTGCACTGCATAAAAATGGCCTAACAGGGAAGAGTATCGCAGCTAGAAAGATTGCACCTCAGTCATCAATCTATCGCATCATCAAGAACTTCAAGGAGAGAGGTTCCATTGTTGCCAAAAAGGCTCCAGGGCGCCCAAGAAAGACCAGCAAGTGCGGGATGGGGCTACCAGCAGTGCAGAGCTTGCTCAGGAATGGCAGTAGGCAGGTGTGAGTGCATCTGCATGCACTGTGAAGCGGAGACTCTTGGAGCAAGACCTGGTCTCAAGGAGGGCAGCAAAGAAGCCACTTCTCTCCAGAAAAAACATCAGGGACAGACTGATATTCTGCAAAAGGTCCAGGGAGTGGACTGCTGAGGACTGGGGGAAAGGTACAGGGAGTGGACTGCTGAGGACTGGGGGAAAGCCACTTTCTCTGATGAATCCTCTTTCCGATTGTTTGGGACATCTGGAAAACAGCTTATTCGGAGAAGACGAGGTGAGCGCTACCACCAGTCTTGTCTCATGCCAACTGTAAAGCATCCTGAAACCATTCATGTGTGGGGTTGCTTCTCAGCCAAGGGAATCGTCTCTCACAGTCTTGCCTATAAACACAGCCATGAATAAAGAATGGTGCCAGAATGTCCTCCGAGAGCAACTTCTCCCAACCGTCCAAGAGCAGTTTGGCGATGAACAAGGCCTTTTCCAGCATGATGGAGCACCTTGCCATAAAGCAAAAGGTGATAACTAATTGGCTCAGGGAACAAAACATAGAGATTTTGGGTCCATGGCCTGGAAAGTCCCCAGATCTTAATCCCATTGAGAACTTGTGGTCAATCATCAAGAGACGGGTGGACAAACAAAAACCAACAAATTCGGACAAAATGCAAGCATTGATTGTGCAAGAATGGACGGCTATCAGTCAGGATTTGGTCCAGAAGTTGATTGAGAGCAGCCGGGGAGAATTGCAGAGGTCCTGAAGAAGAAGGGTCAACACTGCAAATATTGACTTGCTGCATTAACTCATTCTAGCTGCCAATATAACTTTTGTTACTCATAATATGATTACAATTATATTTCTGTATGTGATAAAAACATCTGACAAACACATAAAAACCAGAGGGCAGCAGATCATAGGAAAATATAAGATTTGTGTCATTCTCAAAACTTTTGGCCATGACTGTACAAATCTATATAACTTTCTGAAACCAGTTGATTTGAAATAATAAAAAAAAACAACCAAATCAAGAGTTATTCTAATGTATTAACTAGAGATGAGCGAATCACTCATCTAAACCAAGAGAAGTGCTTCGTTTGATCGGCGCTCTGCTCATCATGCCTTTCAGCGCTGCTCCGCTCCCTGCCACTCCTCCCAAGATGCCAGGAAAAGCTGGACCCATTCCTGAGAAACTTCTCCCAGTTTCCCAGGAAATAATCCATCTTTTCCCCAGGCCCCCGGGGTGGAGCGGCAGGGAGCGGAGCATCGCTGAAAGGCATGATGAGCAGAGCGCCGATCAAACGAAGCACTTCTCTTGGTTTAGATGAGTGATTCGCTCATCTATAGTATTCACATGCCTACCAACTCACCGTATAGCTGCCAGATCCTGACTTTGTCATCATAAGGAAGGTTATACTTCAGGGGGTCGCCCACTGGCCCTTGATAATATGGTCTCATTATAGATTCCATATCAGAAATATGAGTCAACCCAATCGCATGACCAAACTCATGTACTGCAACAGCAAACAGGTCCATGCCGTGTATGTCTGAAAGGGAGATTTGCAATATGTTAGCCTCTTTTTGGTTTATGTTAGTAAACTTTTTGGCTTACTTTTTTTTTTTTTTTAAGGGGAACTCCTATGTATTATTTACTTCTTTTAAAAAATCTTCAGTCTTTCAGCTGCTGTATGTCCTGCAGGAAGTGGTATATTCTTTCCAGCCTGACACAGTGCTCTCTGCTGCCACCTGTGTCCATGTCAGGAACTGCCCAGAGCAGCAGCAAATCCCCATAGAAAACCTTTCCTGCTCTGGACAGTTCCTGACATAGACAGAGGTGGCAGCAGAGAGCACTGTGTCAGACTGAAAAGAATACACCACTTCCTGCAGGATATATAGCAGCTGATAAGTACAGGAAGAGTGGAGATTTTGAAACAGAAGTAAATTACAAATCTATATAACTTTTTATCTTTTTCCCTGGAGTTACCCTCTAAGATAAGACAACATTTTTAATTTTGTACAAAAAAGTGACTACTGGTAGAATGTAGCATCTAAAAGTGTAAGGCTGGGTTCACATTGCATTTTTTTGCAGTCTGTTTTTTCATCCATTTAAAGAAAACAAAAATGGCTGAAAAATGGATGAAAAAATGGATGTATTTGTGTGCATCCTTTTTGATACACTTTTCCATTGACTTCTTGACTTGTATTTTTGTACACTAAAAACAGGTATACGATTTCATCTATTTTTTAACCTTTTTTTATATTGGAAGTTAATGGATAAACGGATCGAAATGGATGCACACAAATACATCCTTTTTTTATCCATTTGAAAAAAAAATGGATGAAAAAAACGGACTGCAAAAAACGCAGTGTGAACCTAGCCTAAAATAGCTCAGATGGTCCGACTATGGGTTCCCTATATACCTCCCTTAAGGCTCTTTGGTGGGCTCCATAGGGTATGTTCACACTTAGGAATCCAAGAGGTTCACCCGCCGCAGATTCCGGGGGTGAGCGGCGGAATCCGCGGTGGGTCATCCACCCGGATTCCTCAGTGTGAACATACTCTTACACCTGAAACCTGGTTGAGCTGTCATTGTACACATCTGCGACCGATACTTAGGGCTCTATTCCACGGGACGATTATCGTTCAGATTATCACTAAGTCGTTCGAATCTAAACGATAATCGTTCGGTTGAATAGAAGTTAACGTTTAATGACTGAACGAGAAATCGTTGATCGTTTAATAAGACCTGGACCTATTTTTATCGTTCGCAAATCGTTCGCATTGAATAAGATGTTGTTCGGTCTTTCGCAGTAGTGACGAACGCAATAGCGACAACAAGACGACCGCAAGAACGATCATAAGTAACGATTATCGTTCCATGTAAATGGGTGAATGATTTCAGGTCTTTTGGATCGTTTATTATTAACGATTATGCGAACGATAATTGTCCCGTGGAATAGGTCCCTTATTCTCCAAGAGACCGGCATCTGGGCATTTACTTCAGCCAGTCCTGGATTGTTCCCCTTTGTTCTTGTTTATGTAAGTACATGGCTGGCGTAAGAGACAACGGCCTTCCATTCCATTCCGCCTACATGGCTACAGCTCAAATGCAAAACTATGGACTGATGGTTTCTCTTACCCTGACGTACCTGATGATCTGAATGTCCATGACTCTTCATCATCGAAATGAGTGTCCCCAGAGGTGTGATGTTCACCGGGGAAGAACGCATGAGCCACAGTTCCGCCTGGACCATCAAATGGGTAGCCATCATTGTGGTCGGCTCTGGAGAAGTCGATCTGAATGTCGGCATTGTTTCCAGCCACTTCATGGAAGTTCAGGGGTGTTATGTCACTCCACACCTTAAGGGCATAGTACATAAGGGCCCTCACAGTGTCATGACCCAAAGATGACTCCTTAGGGAATGTTCTAACCCTGAAAGAAGCAAAAACACATTGTATAATGGCATAGAGATTGCAATTGTTATATTAACAGTAATAGATCAGCTATTTGGTGGTAGGTTAAAGGGGTTATCCAGCGCTACAACAACATGGCCACTTTCCCCCTACTGTTGTCTCCAGTTCAGGTGCGGTTTGCAATTAAGCTCCATTTACTTCAATGGAACTGAGTTTCAAAACCCCACCCAAACTGGAGACAACAGTAGGGGGAAAGTGGCCATGTTTTTGTAGCGCTGGATAACCCCTTTAAGCCTAATGTCTGTCTGCGCACACGTTGGAGGAAATCCTGCACTTCTGTGTCTCCATGCACAGCCTTAAAAGCAGCACAGCAGCATGGAAGCCGTGCTAAAGCTGCAGTGAGCAGTCTATACCAAGGGCATGGAACCTTGGCTCTTCAGATGTTGCAAAACTACAACTCCCATCATGTCTGGACAGCCAAAGCTAAAGCTTTGGCTGTCCAGGCATGATGGGAGTTGTAGTTTTGCAACAGCTGGAGAGCCAAGGTTCCCTGCCCCTGGTATAGACTGTGCCTAAAGACCTGGGGTGAGATCTCTTACTTACAGAGCTATCTCAAAGCTGTTTCTCTTTCTGCATGAGTCCTAAGGCACTCCCTCTACCATATCCCTCCTCCCTCTTTTCCCCTTCCTACTATGGAGGGCGGGAAGGGGGAGGGTCAAGGGCAGATGCTTGATAGTAGGAAAAGGAAGCATTTTTGTCTGATAAGATATATTAGAATGTTTCTTATATTCACCCGTACAACCGCAAACAACAACAGTGTCTATTTAAGCACATTGATATAATTAAAAAAAACTAAGACTATGTCCACACAGTTTTTGATTCTCGTTTTACTCCATTTTAAGCAGCAGAAATTTCACTAATAGTATGAAATGATCTATAAAAAAAAGTGCAAATCTTTCCACTGTAGTGTTTTCTGTGTTGGCTCCACTCCTAGTTTAAGCAATCCTGGTTTTATTACTGAAAGAGTAGTAGATGCTTGGAACAAACTTCCAGCAGATGTGGTAGGTAAATCTACAATGACTGTATGTAATCCTGCCCAGTATATACATATATTTATCCTAAGATAATAAGAAGGGACTAGATGGACCCAGTGGTCTTTTTCTGACGACAATCCTCTGTGTTTCTAAAAATCCTGACCAAAATGATGCTTAAAATATTTACTATACCCTGCCATAAACCGAACAGGAATTGAAAACCATTTTTTAGATTCACAGTGTCAGACTGAAAAGTAAACCCTATTTCCTGCAGGACATTCAGCAGCTAATAAGTATGGGAAGACTTGAGATTCTTAAATAGAGATAAATTACAAATCTATATAACTTTCTGAAACCAGTTGATTTGAAAGAAAAAGAGTTTCGCTGGACAACCCCTTTAAACAAATATGTTACCCCTCAAAATACACTCCATAAATGAAATCTGAAGAAGATTCACATATTGCTTGAATACCAGTGTGCAACATGGGAACAACACTGCAATTATTTGCTTATTTTTATGTTGGGTAAAATTTATATACAGTTTTTATTCAGGTTAGCAAACAGCACAAACTAGAGTTCCATCTCCTTTGCGCAGTTCCACATCATTGCCACTAGGGGTCTCTCTTGCTACACGGATTCAATGACAAATCACGTCCTCCACCACAATTTAAAGGGTTGCTTCACTTTGAAAGATGAAAACACAATTTCAAAATAAAAAAGAAGACAATGAGAAGGGATGTATGTCAAATGCAAGAGGATTATTAAGGTTAAGGACTCGGATTCGGTAATGTAGTTTTATATTAATGTACGTTCCAATCCGATGGAATGTACATCAGGAATCCGAGACAAAGAATTCCTACAATGTGTTACAAACTGCAAACAATATTAAACTATAAAGCGGTAAGTGTAAAACTGGGCTCAATCACCGCAAGGAATTCTCTCAGGTGACTAAGTAATTGACCTATAAATTCTTTTATTAACAAAAATCTATTGTAGATAAATTGTGTATAAAAGAGAATAGAGAATGCAGCGGGCCGTGAATAGGACGGCTCTGATATTATTTGTCTGTCACCCAGATCCAGGAGACACATGAAAGGAATGGATATATAGCGTATATATCAACATACATTATGACTAGAAAATTCCACACGTAACCTGACATCTTTCCACTTGTTACGGTGATTGTGTAAAGCTTTTAGAGAGCAGCTGTCATGTCTTGTATAGCTGTATATATGTAGAGTGCAATGTCTCTGATTTATAAGTGTTTTTCGTGGAAGATAAAAAAAACTTGCTCTATGTTGCCACCTACTGGAGATACTGGGTAACTCTTCTTCATGACCCCTTCCCACTCTCATCTCAACCCTGACTCCACAAAACTGCTGGTCCATGCTCTCATTATCTCCCGCTTGGACTACTGCAACATCCTCCTCTCTGGCCTTCCATCCAAAACCCTTGCTCTCCTCCAGTCAATCGTTCAATTTTTTTTGCAGAAATCAGTAGTACAAGCGATTTTAAGAAACTCTGTAATAGGTTTTATTAGGCAAAAAAGCCTCTTTCTGTACTCAAAAAGCTGTTTTTCCACTTCCCCCCTGACTTCTTATCTGTTCATTATCAGGCAAAGCCGTCTTCATTACAGAGAGTTGCAAAGTGAAACTGGGTTTGCTGAGTCTATAACCTATGGAGGAAGGAGGGGTTCAGGGGGATGAGTGAGCAGGGAGAGCAGAGAAGCAGCTGTACAGTTTGGAGACTGGGCACATAAAATGCTGGATTCAGAGGTCAGAAAGGTCAGTGCTTATCTGGAAGCTTGGTGAGAGAAGACTGCAGGATGTAGTCCTTGAAAGATACAGCCACCGACAGTACTACCTCGGATTAAGGGTGAGATGATTGGAGTATTACACTTATACAGGTACTTTAGCAACGATGGTGCTCACTTACTAGAATTGCAGCAGTGCATGCACAAAGTCTCAATGAAGAAATGATGTAAGGGCACTCACCGATACGTGCTTTCAGCACGTATCGGTGAGTGCCCTTACATCATTTCTTCATTGAGACTGCAGGATGTAGTGTTTTGCAGGGCCGCCTTTTCTCCTCTCCGTGCTCACATCCTCCCTTGACCCCTCCCCCCTCCATAGAGCATAATGGACACAGAAATCCTGCTTCTTCTGAAGTGAGCTAGGAAAACAGCTTTTTGAGTACAGGAGGAAACTGTTTTGCTCAATAAAACCTATTACAGAGTTTCTTAAAATCGCTTGTACTATTGATATTTATTGATTTCTGAAAAATGACATTTAAATGACAGCTACACTTTAAATCTGCTGCCCGAATAATCCACCTCTCCCCTCTGCCAATAGCTTCAATGGCTCCCCATTGGCCAATAGATTTAATGTAAATCGTTGACCATAGCATACAAGGCTGTCCACAACCTGTCCTCTCCATATATCTCTGACTTGATATCCCGCTACCGTCCCTCATGCAGCCTCCGATCCTCCAGTGACCTCCTTTTGTGCCCCCCCCCGTTCGAAACCTCACACAAACGCCTCCAAGATTCTCCCCGAACTTCCCCCATACTGTGGAACTCACTACCTCAACGCAGTGAATCCTTTGTTAGCTCGGCGGTCGGCTTATCAGCCTGCTGCCTTTGAACTCTGTGCTGCTCCGCATGCCGGGAAAAGCTGGATCTAGTCCTGGGAAAGTGGGAGGAGTTTCCCAGGACTGTATCCCGCTTTTCCCTGTACTTGGGGAGGAGTAGCACAGAGTTCAAAGGCAGCAGGCTGATAAGGCGATCACAGAGCTAACAAAGGATTCATTAAGGATTTCTGTAAATTCGCTTTATAATCTCTGACTGAATACACCAGTGTGGCGCTCTCCTCAGTAAGAAACATTACCCCTTTAGTCTTACATTGAATAAAAAAAATCTATTAGTAGGAAATAGAAAAAAGTCTGCTTTTTTTGCCCCAGATTTGTAATTTACTTCTAATTGAAAATCTCCAGTCTTCCAGTACTTATCAGCTGCTGTATGTAATGCAGGAAGTGGTTTCTTTTGCTGTCTGCTGCCACCTCTGTCCATGTCAGGGACTGTTCAAAGCAGTAACAAATCCTCTCCCCACAAAAAAACTCTACTGCTCTGGGCAGTTCTTGACATGGACAGAGGTGGCAGCGGAGAGCCCTGTGTCAGAATGGAAAGAATTCACCACTTCCTGCAAGACATACAGCAGCTGATAAGTACTGGAAGACTGGAGATTTTTAAATAGAAGTAAAAATACAAATCTATATAACTTTCTGACAACAGTTGATTTGAAAGATAAATTTTCACCAGAGTTCCCATTTAAAGGGATTATCGAGGATTAGAAAAATAGGACTACTTTCTTCCAATAACAGCACCACTCTCGTGTGCTGTACAGGTGTGAAATTGCACATCAATTCCATTGAAGTGACAGGAGCTCAGTTGTCATACCCCACACAACCTGAGGACAGGGGTGGTGCTGCTTTTGGAAGAAATCAGCAATGTTTCTCAAATCCTGGAGAACCCCTTTAGCACACTTCATGAAACAGTTTTCCCATACTTATCAGCTGCTGTATGTGCTGCAGGAGGTGGTTATTCTTTCAGGTCTGACACAGTGCTCTCTGCTGCCACCTCTGTCCATGTCAGGAACTGTCCAGAAGAGAAAAGGTTTTTAATGGGGATTTGCTGCTGCTCTGGACAGTTCCTGACATGGGCAGAGGTGGCAGCAGAGAGCACTGTTTCAGACTGTGAAGAATTCACCATTTCCTGCAGTACATAAAGCAGCTGATAAGTACTGGAAAACTGGAGATTTTTTTTTTAAATAGATGTAAATTACAAATTATATAACTTTTTGAAACCAGTTGATTTAAAAGAAAAACATTTTTCTCTGTATGAACCCTTTAAAAGAAGGTGACATTAGCAGAAACCAAATTATTAGAAACCAGTATTAGAAAAGTAAAAGGGAACCCTAACAAATACACACGGGTGCCTTCCTTCTAATTGTATACAGGCTTGTCCAGAATTTCGAACAAATAAATTTCAGGCTGTGTCGTCCGTAATAGAAATGAGTGCGGCTCTTACCTCCAAGATAGATTCCTCTTGCTCCACTTAGTGACGGCCTGGACGTTGCGCTTTCTCCTTGTAGCCTCGGATTGGGACAGGTCAGGTAGAGAACAGCGAGGGGTTTTCATTAATTCCAGGGTGGCCTCATCTGTATGGTGAGAGGACAAAGCCGTCTCTTAGTAAAGTAATTGTCTTCCATTATTCATTGTTAATCCCTTTGTTAGACGGAGGACGTATTGAACAGCACTCCAGTTTAGCAGAAATGAATGGACTTCCTGTGGGATTCCGAGACTCCTCCATGAGTTTGTAAGTAATGATTCAAATAGTAAGGCTTTTAGAGTAATTATAGAAGCGGCGGCGGCGGCTTTTTTTACATAGGTTATTGATTCCTAAACAATAAAAGCTTGTTAACATTATTCATCGCTCTATCATACATTCCCGTCAATGAGTTTTGGGCTGTAAGAAATCGTTTTTGGACTGTATTAACATGCGATGCATAGAACGGCAGCAATGTAGGATGGGTAAGGAAGTCTACTTGTGTACTTATGGAGGCTTATTATAGAGGTTGTGCAATTCAGAGTCTTAAAAGTAATGTGTGGAGACTTAAAGTGACACTGCCCCCCCCCCCTCTTTTTGCATTCTGACTTCTCTACACAGGTGTAATGGGTAAATTTTGCAGTTTTCATACCTTATTTTATATCATACGTCATGGTGCTTGTTC
Source organism: Dendropsophus ebraccatus (assembly GCF_027789765.1). NCBI lineage: Eukaryota > Metazoa > Chordata > Amphibia > Anura > Hylidae > Dendropsophus > Dendropsophus ebraccatus. Next base: position 18,043,388 of record NC_091456.1, on the reverse strand, counting down.
CAGTTAAAAATTTTCTTGTATCATCTGCGGACTGTGCTACCTGGGCGGGGCTTTACGGGCGCAGCATCACTTAGCCATGCCCACATCGACAGGCCCCACCCCCTCCATGGTGTCATTGGCGCATAGGCCATGCCTTTAGGTCAGCCCTTTCGAATAGCCATGGAGGGGCAGGGCCTAAGCACCTATGATGTCATTGAGGGGGTGGAGACTGATGACGTAGGCGGGGCTAATGACACCCCACCCACTTAGCACAATCTGCAGATGATAAAAGATCACTTTTAACTTGAACAAGCAGCAGGACATATGATATAAAATAAGGCATGAAAACTGCAAAATTTACCCTTTACACCTGTGTAGAGATGTCACAATGCAAAAAGGAGGGGGGACAGTGTCACCTTAAGGCCCTATTACACCATTCGATTATCATTCGTAACTGCCCAATTATTGGCCTATACGGCCAATAATCACTTGGTGTAATAGTTTGTGTTAAAAGGTAACGATCAGCCGACATGAATAATATTGGCTGATCCTTGTCTTTCAATATGTTGAAAAAAAACTTCAATGATAACGACAATCTGCTAGCCATCGCTCCTTGTAATAGGAGTGGTGGCAGCCGACCGCCGCTGTCTCCTATGGGATCCCCGGACGATCCTTAGAGCCCCTCCCGAGGAACGAGGAGCAAGTGATGGTGGTCTTTGAACATGTTGGAACGATTTGTGCAGCAAAGGTCTGCTGCGCATTACATAACTTGTGTGTGATAGGAATGGCGCTGACTTCAATGGGCAGCCCAAACGATCTAAGGAACATTTGAGTGCTCCCCTCTCACTGTCTGTGCGTGTAATAGCACAGGCAGCGAGCTGGGAATGAGGGGGAGGTGAGCATTGAGATGACAGGTCAACGATCACTTCCTTGTGCCGTGTAGGGCCTTTACTATGCAATTACAGACCAACAGTTCTATTGCTACTACCACTACGTTCAGTATGCAGTGCTAACCACCTTAAAGGGAGAGGTCACAAGGGAACACCCTGACCCATGTCAGGAACAGGTCTACAAAGTGCAGGGCAGTATCCTGAAAAGAAGAGGAACTAGCCTCGATAGGACAAAGTTACCGTAAAGAAGGTCTACGTATCCTATCACGCAGTGCAGGTAACTGGGACACCTCGGACACCTAGCACACCCAGATAACCATGGCTGGGGCTTGTACTACCCTACAGGGATGGGTTTGATAATACCAGGGTGCAGAAGGGGGTCAGACTAAGTCTATACACAAGTACAAGTAACTATTCACTACAAAGATATCTTCAGGTTTTGGCACATAGCTAAACTGGGTTGGAGCTCCTCTGGCCAACTCCTTTTCTCTACTTTTCAAGCACCGCTACAACTACCTCTCTTACTTCTTCTCAAGCACCCCCTCAAGCACAAAGGTCAAGCACTAAAGCCTTTGTAAAGATTTATCTATTCTGTGAAACGTGTATTGTTGTAGAACCTAACAGTAAAGCTGTTTTATTTTTATACAACTGGGACTCTGTCATCTTCTATCCGCACCAGCACCTATACACACAGCACCATACACCTTGGGTTATTTTTCCCCTTTCTGTGGGTGGCGGTGCCAATAGTCCGGGTGCGTCAATTGCCACTTAGGACTACCGTGACAAGAGCCCAAGGAACCCACAACAACCCGGCAGGTCACAGACCATTTGGGGAACATGGCCAGCCATACAACAAGCAGGTACCAACATCACACCTGTGTGCTGGATAAGCACTGGCGTCACAACATTAACATCACTGTGACAACTGTCACAGGCAAAGACCTGGGATATTTATATATATAGCTAGACTACCACAGTAGTACCAGCAGTGAGCGGGGAACAAGGCCTCCTCAATATGGCCGTGTATAATAAGTCAGCCGTTCATTGTATAGTTCAGTCCAAAACCATTGCGCTACCTGCTTAGCCCTATAGTGAGGGACCCAAGCCCTTCCTTCATTGTGGCCTAGACTGACTGGCATATATACAACAGATCGATGTGCTGACTCTGTTCAAAGATGGCAACGAAAACCAGACAGCTGCTGTATTTTCCAACAAACATCACAGAGGAACAACCAGACAATTGTACATTTGTGATGAATAATTGAGAGAGTTTCGCTCTGAAGGGAATTGGCCAGAAAGGGAACGTTGTGGAGCAGCTGCTGCCGAAGCCTCGTACAATGTAGGTAAAAAAGGGAAAAGCCAAAATCTGTAGAGGGACGTAGCTGCAGTAAAGTGGATACGTTTTTAACAAATCGCATACACATTGGATTGGACAAAAAAACAACAAAAAACAAAAATACCACAAAAATAAGAACTATTTCACGCACTTTTATTTTTTTTATAGGCTATGTTTGCAAGACGTACTAGAGATCGCAAAGAACGTCCATTGTTATTCATTAACATTATTTCTGGCCATTGATTAACAACAATGGCCGCTCTTCGTGATCTTCAGTACCTCTTGGGAACATAGCCAAAGGCTATGTTCTCACAGTGTATTTTTTAAATACAAGAACGGCCATTGTTTGTGATTAAAACAATAGCTGTTCTTACCTTAAAATAATGCACTGCATTGAACTCAAAGGGGAACATCGACCAATGTTCCCCAGGACCGTACAGATAACTGACATGTCAATTATTTGCGGCTGCTAATACAGGAACAATGGCCGTTTTTCCCGCTCTGTCCAAATAATGTATGGCCGTTCTAATGACGTAATAGGATTGTAGGTATACCCAGTGCAGACACACCACCGCAATCCAAATAAAATGATGTTATGGTAATATTGGGCGTAGAAACATGTCAAACAGCGGCCGTTGTTTTCACATAGTGTGAACGTAGCCTTGAACTGAATTTCATGGACTTTTCATTGCATTTAATACAGTTGTTTTTGGCGTTTTTGAAATTAAACATGAAACACCAAGTTTATTAAAGGGAACCTGTCACCCCCCCGTGCCAGGGTAAAGGCCGCCCGACCCCCCGCTAGAGCCCTGGATACTTACCCCATCTCGCCAAGTCCCGTTCCTGGAGTCTTTCCCGGCACGGAGATATCCCCGTCTGAAGCCCGGTGCCCACACTGCTGAGATGAGTCCGATGCCCATAGAGATTGAATGGAGCCGTCATTCTCTAAGGGCGTCGGACTCATCTCAGTAGCGCATGCGCCGGGCTTCAGACGGGGATATCTCTGTCCTGGGAGCGGCTCCAGAAACGGGACTTGGCGAGATGGGGTAAGTATCCGGGGCTCTAGCGGGGGGTCGGGCGACCTTCACCCCGGCACGGGGGGGGGGGTGACAGGTTCCCTTTAAGAGGAACACACTTCTAAATAAATTTGGTGCACTATGGACTGTCCTATGAGGACACCTTAGCGCCCTCTTTTGCTTTCAAACTTGACAATAAGAAAGAAAAGTTGCACATTTTCACCCAAAAGCAGCATGCACATTTTTAACTCCAGAATGCTGTACGCTGTACTCTCACCTAGTATTCCAGTAGGTTTGAGGCCACCAAACTCTTGCATTGCCTTGATTGCTTTGGACAACTCCTCCTGTGTCTGTAACTGCCCTGTAACCGGATCGGGTGGCGGCAGATAGCCAAATCTAGTCAACCAATCCTGTATGGAAATAGAGAACAGAAAGGGGAAAAAATTAAAAGGCTTTAATCACAAGCTAGAAGTAACATAAGAAGGAAGAAAAACATATATGCATAAAAAACTATTTCCTATAAATTCTGTATAGTTTACACAGGATAGACACCAATCAGCCATAACATTAAAACACCCGAATAATATTGTCTACATATCCCTTGTTCTGATCTATCAAGCATGGACTCCACAAGATCTCCTATGGTGTCCTGTATTATCTGGCACCACCTCCTATTGTAGTGTCCCACCACGTGTTTCTTTTCTTCTTCTTACACCTTGGTAAAAGTGTATCACTCTAGTGTCACAGGTTGGGATAGGTGGCCGCTGTTCCTTACTCCAACCACTAGAGGTCACACTCTCACAGCACAGCTGCAGCTAACATAAGGTCTAGCTACACACACTCTCTGGTCTCTTTAGTCTGCACTTCCTTGAGGGTAAGGACTAAATCCCATACCGTACAGGGACCTTGCTGGGCGCGCACACAGAGCTCTCCAGGCAATCCCCGCCTCGGCTGAATTTCATTGGCTGCTCCACTCTGGGCTTCCTAGCAGCCAAAATGAGACCCTACCAGACCCCCAACCCTAATCCAAACGTTTAGTTTTAGTATACGAACGTTCATAATTGAAAACGAACAATGTGTACGTACACCGAAGGATTAGCGAACAATTAATGATAAATTTATGATTGGAGATGGGCAAATAGTGAAATAATCGAAAATTCAAAATTCGATTCGAATAGCCCCCGATATACGACTATAAAATCGAATATCGAATCCCATTATAATCTAGGGGAGAAAAATACTCGGGACTTGGAAATCAATATTCGACCACTTGGAGGTCACCAAGTCCAATGACACTTGAAATGATGCCAACACCTCTGGAATGCATCTGGGACAGCAGGGGAAGCATGCCAGGGTACATCTAACACCCAAGTCTTACGCCACTATCATAGCCTGTCTAGAATAGACTCCAAACACAATATAACCACTATAAATAATGATAAAAAATTCTTAAAAAACTTCTTTCCTCTATATTGGCGTGGACAGAAAGCCAAATATTAAGCAAAAGAAACTTTATTATGCAACCCTTTAAATCACGTTGCCCATGACAACCACAGATGGCATAGACAAGGGGGAAATTAAACAGCACAAACCCTTAACTGTCATTGTGTGTGTGTGTATGTGTGTGATGTGGTGAGCCCTCCAAAAATTACTTCAAATTCTTTATAGGACACACAGCACGCAAATTAGTACTACCAAAACTTGTTTTTTTGTTATGGCACACTGTATACAGCTGTATACCCTATCTCTACAGTAGATACACTACAGCCTATTGCTCACACTGCACTGCCTTCCTGTCTGAACACACTGCCTGTCTCAAAACAACTTCTAAATATCTGCTTTCTATACTTTAGCCCTAACAAGGGCTTTTGGGGGTCTTTTACTACCTAAATTCACCTAAAAGCTAACTGTCCCTGGTATACAGCCTGTCCCTCTCTTGCTCCAAGCAGCAAGTGAAACGAATATGAAATCCCCTATTCGATAAATCAGGAGGTCACATGGTTTAGCCAGCCAATCACAGTTAAAGCTTTTTTTTTTTTTTTTAAGTCCTGCCTATTCCTAGTGCCTGTCCCTCCCACCCTGCATCTTTATTGGCTGAAAAAAGCGCCAGGGGGGGATGGAAGGGACAATCGAACTTTCACAGCATTTTTGAATAGTTCGAATAGTGTAGTATTCGATCGAATAGCTTTTCGATCAAATACTACTCGCTCATGACTATAATCAGTTCAAAAGATGCGATCAACGACACATGAATGAATTTTCGATGGTCGTTGGATCATTGCCTGCATACACACGGAAAGACTAACGCTTAAATTCGAACTATATCGATTTTCTGCATAATAATCTTGCCGTGTAATAGGGCCAAAAGTCATGATTTGGTATTTGATTATTTCCATATGCACTAGTCTGAACACGGCTCAATTCCTTCTGCTTAGTAACTGATTCTACACCACACCCATCTCTTCCCTGCTGTGTTCTCTCTGGTCAGTAAACAGTTAACTTTTGTTTTGCTTGTGATTGACATCCCACCTTTTTAACTCATCCTTTGTTCTGTCAGTCTGTGTTCTGTGTCCCTGGCCCAATCACATACTAAACCAAGTCCCTGGCCTCCTATAAAATGTTTGGTTGTTCTTGCTAGTCTTGTTAGCCTTGTTAGTGTCACCCAGTTGCTCGCAGTCACCTAGGGCTGTCTTGAGGCAAATAGGCAGGGAAAGCTAGGTGGGGCAAGTCCAGGGCTCATTGTCCATGTCCTTCCCATACTCTTCCTGGTCGTCCAGTGGCAGCCAGGCTGACACCTTCTCTCTGGGTCCAGTTTCCTCCTGTCCCGAACTCTTCCTAACCAACTACATTATCTGTCTTGGCATCTCAAAGAATCGTCCATGCACGTGTTAGTTGTTGCCGTCCACACCTCCTTGTGGGGGTAACGGGTGAATAACTCACAATCTCTGAGCCTGTACACCACTTTTCAGGTATGGCATCTTGAAGGCGGCAGTAGCTACGTAAGATAGGATGCAATATCAAGAGCAAAATCTGATGAAGATGTTGGTACAGCTGACACTACTGATGTCTACTATGTAATGGTGGTTTATTGAAGCTACACTCTGATGTGGATGAGGATTTCATGTCATTGCAGTTAGACCGCCGCAGATCTCCGTTTTATTTTTAGTACAGCCGGCTAGGGAGACACTGCAATCCCTGGAGGTCCTTTGATTCTTCCCTTTCCCATAATAAATTCTCCATAAATTTGTATTACTGAAAGCTTTTGAATAATCTTTCATCTGACATAAAATATCCTGTTCTCTTTATTCACTTGTGTCTGTCCTTCTAGTGACTCAACCAACGATTCTTCAGATTCAAAGTGATTTATTTCGAAATATTTCTTCCTCTGCTTTTCAACTTTATTGTCAAAATAAAGATAAATGCTAAATGCATCTTCCAAAGAAATCCCATCCAAGGGCATTGCATCAATTCACAGTATATACAGTGCATGACAAGGCACTGCAATGGGGGCCATGGTTAGAAGAGTCCTCATAGAGATCCAATGAGATTTTTTTTTTTTTTATAAAGGAGAAGTTCTCTGGAACTGAAAAAGGGAGGAAGGCAGGAAGGTGTGTGTGTGTGTGTGTGCGTGTGTGTGTGTGTGTTTGTGTGTGTTTGTGTGTATCTCCATGCACCATCCTCTTCTCACGTTGGATCTGGCACCAGCGCATGCACGGTTCACTGTTGAAGTTTTTATAAAGCTTTTGTGTGTACTGTGCATGCGCAGGAGAAGACCGGAGCAAAAGGATCGGATAGGATCTAAAGACTGTCAATCAAGATCCAGGAGGCGTGGATGGGTGTCATCACTGCAGCCACTGGACCGGCAACAAGAGCAGGGGCTGACTCCAGGTTTTTGCGGGCCCTTGGGCAACAGAGCCTCAGAGGACCACTCATCCATCCACTATGCACCCATCATCCACACACTTTGCACAATCACTTGAGACACCACTAACATAGACCAACGCATATTACTGACACACACCGTCACTTACTGACTTAAACATTACTGACACAGACATTACTGACTGACACACAGACATACACACAGCACTTACACCTCAGTCTTTTCCCTCTTCCTGTCAGGATGATAACCAGACGGTAAGGGCCCTATTACACGGGACGATTATCGTGCGAAAAATCGTTATATTGTTTAAACTTAAACAAATCGTTCTGTGTAATTGCAGGCAACAATCGAAAAATTGTTCGTATGTGGTTGATCGTTGATTTAGATCTGAACCTAAAATTATTGTTAATCGTTCGCTGTAAATCCAGATTCGTTCGCACAAGTTCCATTTTTTCACTAATCGTTCAGTGTAATTGCACAGTGTTCATTGTTTTGCTGGGATCAGAAGGAGTAAATGATCACAGTAACGATCGCAATAATGATCGTAGTAACGATCGTAACTAACGACCATCGTCCTGTGTAATATGGTGAATGATTTCAGGTTAACGATAAACAATCTCGTTTGCGATAGTTTATCGTTAGTCGTTAATCATTAAGAATCACTCCGTGTAATAGGACCGTAATATTGAGGACCTGCGGGTCATGTGCTCAGGTCCTTCACCTCCCTCTCTCTCTCTTTCTCTCTGTGCAGGACGCTGACAGGTCCTGCTCCTTCTCTGTCTTCTGATTTTTAGCCCACTCCCCCTGCACTACAGTGAGCTGAACATTACAGTGTCGGGCTCCTCTCCCTCTCTGGGCCCCTAGAGGCGCTGTGGGCCCCGGGGAAGCCCTGTGCTGACACCAGCCCTGACAAGATCGCCACTAAGATGGTAGGTATAAAAAGTTTTATTACAGGCTATTGGCCTCTTTAACCCTTTCTCCAGCATGACAGGTTCCCTTTAACTACACGGCTTTGTAAAAAATTTGACGAATTGTGTAGAACATTCAGCATCTTAGAGCCCTATTCCACGGGACGATTATCGTTCAGATTATCGTTAAGTCGTTTGAATCTAAATGATAATAGTTCGGTTGAATAGCAGTTAACGATTAACGACCGAACAAGAAATCGTTGATCGTTTAATAAGACCTGGACCTATTTTTATCGTTGCTTATCCGCAAATCGTTCTCATTGAATAGGACGCCGTTTGGTCGTTCGCAGTAGTGACGAACGCAATAGCGATGACGAGACGACCGCAAGAACGATCATAAGTAACGATTATTGTTCCATGTAAATGGGTGAACGCTTTCAGGTCTTTTGCAATGGCGGTCGTTTGTATTGTTTATCGTTAACGATTATGCGAACGATAATCGTCCCGTGGAATAGGGCCCTTAGGCTGGGTTCACACTGTGCTTTTCTATCCTTCTGTCCATACGTTAACTTGTCCATACGTTAACTTTTCACATACAATAAAACGGGGTCAACCACACTTTTTTTTTTACCGACATTTTTTTGTAAGTGACAATAGATTTTGCTCTATGGCATCTGCTTTTACCATCCACTAACGGATAAGTTTTTTCCTCTTTTTTTAATGTATATGTTAAACGGAAACAAAAACGCAGTGTGAACCCAGCCTTATACAAAAGATATAAAAAGTAGGAATTCCCTTGGAACAGTGCACATTGTCTCGAGAAGATTTCTCTCATCTGATCTGACAGCCGCGCGAAGAGTTTGGCAGAGAAGTGGCTGCTTGGGGTCAAGTGTCCAGTAAACCTTTGGCTTGTGCCCTGAGCCCGGACCTCCAGGATTCCGACCAGCCACTTCCCTTCTTGTCTTATGACTAATCTGAACTTGGGTTCCCAGTATACAAAGAAAATCTAACACAGCATGCGACCTGCTGCAAGATCACCTTTAACTCATACCTGTCATCTCACATCGGAAGGAACACGTTTATACGAGAGGGGAGCACATATTGTGACTGCTAGACTATTTCATAATCCAGAGGAATTGTCTGTTCATTTTATGTCACCGTCACCTAAATGACGCTACTACGACATCGGTAGAGAGGAAGGAAAAATTTACCATGAAACACTGTCAGTGGGAGAAAGTAGTAAGAGGCAGGACAAATCCTGTAGGAAATAAGTATAAGAAATGTAATGAAGAAATTAAAGGGGTACTCCAGCGAAAAACTTTTACTTTCATATCAACTGGTTTCAGAAAGTTATATAAATTTGTAATTTACTTCTATTTAAAAATATCAAGTCTTCCACTACTTATCAGCTGCTGTCTGTCCTGCATGAAAGGCTGTTTTCTTCTCAGTCTGACACAGTCTCTCTGCTGCCACCTCTGTCCATGTCAGGAACTGTCCAAAACAGGAGAGGTTTTCTATGGGGATTTGCTACTGGACAGTTCCTGACATGGACAGAGGTGGCAGCAGAGAGCACTGTGTCAGACTGAAAAGAAATCAACATTTCATGCAGGACATACAGCAGCTGATAAGTACAGGAAGAGTTGAGATTATTAAATAGAAGTCTTCTGATGCTTGTAAGTCCTTTTAAATTTAATCATAAAAACATAAAATATGTATATTAGCTCTTTGGATCACTGGGGCGTTCCTCAGCCCCCCAGAGCACCGTTCAGCCCACCCTGATACTCACTTACTTATGCAAATCCAGCCAGCTTATGCATTCTTGAATATGCATCAGTATGGAAGAGCATCGGAGGCAGCGGGCCAAAGGGTGCGCTGAGGGGCCGAGGAACGTCCACAGTCATCCTAAAGGGGAGCTAATTTACATATTTTTTTTAAAAAAACAACAGGTCTAAGGACCCTATTAAGCGTTAAATCGTTCGAATTTAAACGATAATTGTTCTGTGTAATTGCAGGCAACCATCGAAATATCGCTCGTATGTCGTTGATCGTTGATAAAGATCTGAACCTAAAATTATCGTTAACTGTTCGCTAATCGTTCGCTGTAATTCCACGTTCGTTCGCTCAAGTTTTGCGTTTTTTTCACTAATCGTTCTGTGTAATTGCACATTGTTCATTGTTTTTCTGGGATCAGAAGGAATAAACGATCGTAGTAACGATCGCAATAACGATCATAGTAACGATTGTAACTAACGATTATTGTTCTGTGTAATATGGTGAACGATTTCAGGTTAACGATAAACAATCTCGTTTGCGATCGTTTATCGTTATCCATTAATCGGTAAAAATCGCTCTGTGTAATAGGACCCTTACAAGGATCAGAATATTAGTGCCGGAAAGAGGAGGTAAGGGGCTACCGGGAACTATGAGCTTGTATGCTGTTAGTTTTCCTTTCAGGAGACAAGGTTAGGTGGGCACAATCTGGAGTCCCTACTCTGACCATAAGAGAAGTCCTCCTACCCCCCAGGCCTTTACTGCTTTTTGGCATTTTTCATTGGTTTAGCTAAAGGAAGTGCAAATGTAGTCACTCATGGACCCTAATATTAAAGGGGAACTATCAGCAGGTTAGACAAATCTAACCGGCTGACAGCTCCCTATAGCGCACGGGGTGCTGAGGAGGAAGGTATGTCTCTTACCTTCCTCCTTGGAGTCATTCCCATGCTGGTAGCAGTGTAATCCTCGGTCCGGAGCACCGTTAGGAGCACTGCTCTGTCCCCATCGAGTATGCTGAGGGCGGGGCAGTGCTCCTAACGGTGCTCCGTTAACAACTGCAACACATGAATGGTTCAGAGAAGGAAGGTAAGAGACATATCTTCCTCCTTGGCGCCTTGTGCACAATAGGGATCTGTCAGTCGGTTAGATTTGACAGTTCCCCTTTAAATGCTGCTTAAAGTATTACAGGAGGGCTGGGTAGATAGATACAGTACATCAAATGTGATTCCCTAACTACTTTACCCTACCGGGATGATACTGTAGATAACTCTGTGTCCATAGTGATTCCTGATTGATACAACATTCTATACATCACAGAACACTTTTGGGCTAGGTAAAGAACAATGTATAGAGGACGGCCGTTCTACATGTATTTTTTTTATAGTTAAATAAAAAAAAACAAGTAGAAGATTTTTCAGGTTGGGAAATAACTTAAAACGAGTCATTTTATCATGCCAAGTTTTTCTGCAGCCGGCTCCTGGGATCCGCTGAATAATAAGTACTATACATCACAATGATTTTCACATTTGCATAGTATGTTTGCTTCAAAGGACGCTGGCGAACGGACTGATGCACGGCCAATTGCAGATGCACATCACAGGAACGCTGCATCTGATGGCAGATAGGAATCTAATGACCCATCCAGCTCCTTTACATCCCAGATCTCACTAAATCCGTGTTATGTCCATTCGAAACATTTCTTAAAACCACTATAATAGTCATTACACCACTTGTGATACATCCCGACATCTTCTGAAGTCTGCAAACCATTTGTCTTTTCCTGTAGTATTGTTCGCGCTCTCTCTCTATGGAATAGATTTCTTTCCCTTATTATCCGGAGCGCTCCACTCCCTACATTCTCGGTTACGGTTAAGGATGACTCATGTTTTCCTTATGATCACTGGGGGCCAAAAGCGGAATATATAGCTTCCCAGTGTAAAATATGGAACATGGATTCCAATTTATACTGTAGCACATGTCATACAGGAGTAGTGTTGAGCGAATCTGTCAACATGTTCAGATTTGGCAAAGTTATCCAAACCTGAAAGTTTTCCACTTGATTCCCTGCAACGGCTAAAGATGGATCCTGGCCTAGGGCAGCCAGGAAAATATGGATAGTATCCATGCTTTCCAGAACTCCCTAGAGCGGCATCAATCTTCTGCAGCCACAGGGAATCAAATGCTGAGCGTTCCGGTTCAGATAACGTTGCTGAACTTGAACATTCTGACACTCAACACTATATGATGGAGCCACAACCTCTGTATGGAAAAACTGCTTGTTTGTGCACATATATTACTTTTACAGATGTAACCTGCCTAAAATGTCTGTTTTTCTCGTTATAACTGGACTTGTAGGTTGTTTTTGGCTATAACTTTTGTTACAGCCCAAAACAACTACTAAAAATATAACGAAAAAAAAAAAAAGTAAATTAATTTAAAAGAATCAAAATCGTCCCAGAAGCCAACCCCCCCCTCCCCCCCCAAAAAAAACAGCTGACAAAATCTGCGGTGATTCCCCTCATAGCAGTTTCAATAGGATTACATACTCGTAGCAGAATTGTCATTTCGCTGCAAGTATGTAAGCAGCAGCCCCCTTAGCCCCCCCACAGCCCCGGTGCATATATTATCGGTCTGTGCTCCGGTTTGTTCTGTGGCTCCCGGTGTCCTGACATCCCGCTCAGCCAATCAGTGTGCTGTTCCGCTGCAGAGCACTGATTGGCTGAGCAGGACGTTCAGAGGCCGGGAGTCACAGAACAAGCTGGAGTGCGGACCGGTAATATATGCACCAGGGCCGTGGGGGGGTTAAGGGGGCTGCCGCTTACATACTCTCAGCAGGATGACAATTCTGCTACGAGTATGTAATCCTATTGAAACTGACAGGAGGAGAATAGCAGCGTATTCCCCATGAAATCCGCTGCGATTCTGTTATGTTCTATAAAAACAGCCGTAAGATGATGGCTCAAAATACAGTGTGTGAACATAGCCTTTAGTTACTTAGCTGTGATTAGGGTTAAGTTGACTTGCCGAACTGTAGTGTAAATGTTTTTCTTTATTTTTCTTTGACTTTTTGTTCTTGGGGAGATCTTCTGAGTATCGTGGCAACAGTAAGGACCCTATTACACTTGACGATTAGCGTCCATACTTAGCCGATTACCAACCGATCAGACTGATAATCGTTCAGTGTAAAAGCCCATGCACAATGTTTTAAGATTGTGGTCTTTAAACACGTCTGAAAGATCACCGTTGGTCTGAGTGCAATAGGAGTGATGGCAGCTTAAAGCTGACTTCAATGGGCCACCCAAATGATCTAAGGTTCATTCAGGTGGCCCCTCCTACTAGTCACTGCTCACTGTCTGTGCGTGTAATAGCACAGTGCAGGGAATAGGGAATGAGGGGGAAGCGAGCTCTGAGCAGACAGGTTGGCGCTCGCTTCCTTAGTCTAGCGGGCCTAAGTAATAAAGTTTTAACAATAACAGAGAATGCGGCTGCACATTGTAAATCGCATGTCACTTTGTTCCCCACTGAATATTTGCCTTTGGTGCTAGAAAACCCATCCTCATCACCGTCTCCTCGATTTTTCAATACTTTTTTTTTTCTTTTTAATTTAGTCAAACAAATAATTTCTGAAGGAGAACTTTGCCGTTCTCTTCCTCTTTGCTCGTTTTCATCTTGATATAATTGTTCCTTCTAATCACTGGCTTTGTTTCATTTAACGCATAACAATTTTTCTCACTGTTTTCTAATTTCACAGTAAGGCAATTGCTTACTGAGCTACTCGGAGAAATGTCAGATGTAGCCCCTGTGACTGGCCCCAGCTGTTAAATAGATTCCGTCTTAGGTTTCTTCTGTCGAAAGATTCTGGTGTATTCAGTGATTAGCGCAAATTTCCCCGTTTCTGCATTAAGATTATTTGTCTTTGATGTTTTTGTCATTACGTTTCATGATCTTAATACAATTGATTTCTTCCTCTAAATTCCAGTGGTATTTATGCAGCGTGTCGCTAATGTTCCTGCTGTTGTCTGAGTACAAAAAAAAAAAGTTGCCATTTTCATTTATTCTCTATGATAAACAGGTCTTTGACAGTTTCCATGGAGATCCAGATTGACAAATGCGGTAAAGAATGTTAATCAATTTAGTACTTTAGTATTTCCAGCCTAAAATAATATTATATGTCGAGCCGAGGCGCACACACCATCAAATTGTCTCCCCTAGTTATTTCTCTACTTAGCATGTGTGAAAGTGTTAAGAAGCCGAGTGTTAGATGTTCATTATCTCATCCAAAGTTTTTGGACAATGTGTAAATTTTACTGAAATTGGTCAAACTCAATTTTCCAACTAGAACGCTGCCCGGATGACTTAGAGCTGATTTGCATTTTTAGCTTTGTTTTCAAATTGGAATAGATATGTATCTAACAGAGGTATAGTGAAGCTTTCATCCAGACGGAGAAGACGCTGGACTCTCTTCCAATTAGCTTCAACTTTTTGTTCAACGTGCAAATCTTATTCCATTTTGATTTACATTTCGGACAGTTCATGTCAGGTCATGTCTCTGCAGGCTGTAACGCCTGGAGTAGTGGATCCACTGGACCGTCACCAGCGATGGCACTAACCTCACCAGGGAGCGGAGTCTAAGGGGCCGCTGGTTTTCACCAGAGCCCGCCGCAAGGCGGGATGGACTTGCTGCGGCAGGCGACCCCCAGGTCGCTACCCCTGGCTTGGTTGCTGGTGACGGCAGGCGAGGCGTGGCAGGAGCAGTAGGCAGGAGATCGTGCAGGCAGAGGACAGAAGGCGTGCTCGCAGGTGGCGGACAGGACTCAGGAACAATGGGAAGGCAGCGGGCAAGGATAGGGACAAGGACTAAGGACAGGAACCAGGGACAAGGACTAAGGTCAGGAACAACAGGGAGCTGGGCCAAACGCTATGGGAAGCATGTAGAGGCTCCAACACAAGGGACAGGGCATGCTGGGATTTATAGGGGAGTGATTGGTGCAACTAACCAATTAAGGGCGGACTGGCCCTTTAAATCTGAGACAGCCGGCGCGCGCGCGTCCCCGCCGGCCGGCACAGACCGAGACAGGAACGGAGGAGAGGTGAGGCGCCCCAGGGGCCGAACTAGCAGCAGCGCCGGGTCCCTACACAAGGACCCCGGCGGCTGCATGGGACAGGAGGCGGTCGCGGCGGCGACCCGGAACGCGGGAAGCCGCTGCGGCCTTGACACAGGCTTTACGTGAAAATTCTATTGAGGTAAACTATTTCCATGTATAAAATTAAAGCTATGTAGAGGCTGACAAAAGAACCAACCAAAAGAACCAATCATCCGCACCCTTGTCCTTACCTACTTGGAGTATCCGCCCTAGATGACTCCCCCCATTTGGGCAATGATCCATTCCTAGATGCACAGGGAAGACTAGTCAGCTAGCCACATCAGAATACCCAAAGTCAGAGCCAGGAGGTAACATCAGGGGTTAAATTTAGAAAGAAGACAGAACTGGATTAAAAACCAAGAGGGGACATCCGGACCAGACCCAGACAAACAGGGGAATGAGCCAGAAGTCAGTGCACCACAAATCCCATAAGAAGAAGAACGTCTGTGAACCATAAAGTAACCATCTGGTGTCATCGACAATGTAGGATACCGAGCCCGATTGGCCTGGCTTCCCCACTACGTGATAGGCTTCCAGCCTTATAGTCAGTGGGGCTGGCAGCTACAGCTACATATTGAAGCTGTCTGCGCTATAAGGAAAAGGAAACTGGATCCTGGTAGGGTAAGTACAATACATTTGTAGGTCAATAATTTTTGGGAATAATGTTCTTGTAGAGGGCTATAGCTAGGGAGAGAGTTTCCAGGTAATATCCCTATGTTTTGTATGCCAGGAGGGCTACCAAAATCCACTCTACCTTGGCCAAACTATTTATATTCAGGGCTAGGGTGACATAAGGCATCTTTGTCTAGAAAAATCTACCTATGATTCAAATATAATTCAATTTCCAAAAATATCAAAGGAACAATACAATATAACCGAGATAATAGGACAGTAGCACAATATTGATCGGTTCAAGGATGAACATTGTACGTTGAAACCATTGTACCTGGGGACTTGGTTGGAATGCTGAAAATATTGTAACCTGAGGCCGTCGTAACGTGAGGGACCATTGTATATTTATAGACTATCCCTAAAGAGGGATATGCATGGATAATAACAAGGTATACTAGGATAAGGTTCTTGTATAGGGTTGCTCTTGTCAGGGTGATACCTTGTATAGTTGAATAAGAGATAGACCGGGACATCTACCAACCAGAAATGGCCATATTTTTTACAGATACGGCACAACTCTAGACTATAGACTTTATCTGGTACCATTTACTTGCATAGGGCTGAGCTTTTATGAACTGCCACAGTCCTGGAACTACCTCAATACTTCATATCTTTTACCTAGAATAGTGATTTATGAATACATCATTTCGGCACCATTTCAGGGGACTTCTATAATTGAAAAATTAACTAGACTTCAGGGGATTCGGACATCTAACCTACCTCTAATTTACACCACCACTTCCCGAGACGTTCAGCCTGGAATATCGTTATGCAGGAGGCATTGAACATTTGCGCGACTCTAAATAACTGGAAACAGTTTGCTACTGTGGTTTCTGTAAGGCGACTAATTTGGAAGAAAAGTTTGTCCTTGTGCCGGAGAGACAGTCATGTTCCCTTTTAGAGCAATGCTGATAATTTCTCCCTTCACCACAGATTAATGAGCAGCCCATAATGCCGTTGTCGAGATCTCCTGGGAATCGTTTAACGAAAAATAGTTCTGTAACACACTGTTTATCTTACTGACAGCCAGAAAGCCTGACAATAAAGCTTCATTTAAAAGTCAAATAAATTCACTTGTAGATTTATATGATAGAGGGGGGTAACCTCAGCCGGGCCGAGATCAAGCCCAAGTAATTAGCTGATGGTTGCAGACACTTTTGAGCTAAAATATTTTCCTCATGTAAATCGGTGTCCTAGGAGTTGTCTAGGATTAGATGAAAATCTCCTCTTTTTTTTAGTTTTTTATGTTTTTTTAAGCATCACTTTGGGCTGTGTTTGGGGCTGAGCTGCAGTACTAGTAGCAATCTATGGATACAGGTGGTGCTACTTTTGGAAAAAACAGTCTTTTTTTTGTAATCCTGGACAATCCCTTTAAGATACTCATTTTTCGGTAGCCGATCTCATGCCCTTGCTTAGCATTGCTAACTTGACTATGAATTCTATGTAAAGGAGGACTTATCTTTCACTGTTTCTGCACATAAAAGTATAACATATGTTGCATGTGTCTTCTATGCCAATGGTCGCTGCCATGATGAAAGAGAATTTGAAGGATATTTTTTGAATAATTGAACAATAATTGTTACCTATCCACAGGGCAGTCAAGCATGCATTGTTCTATTGTTCTATTTACTGTCTATGGGGCTGGAAGAAACAGGCAAGTGGAATAATTGGCTCTTAGGGTCCTATTACACGGACTGATGAAAGCCCGATCAATAGTGTAAGCGCACGCCGATCTGCTGGATCGGCGCTCGTTTACTGGGCCTATTGCACAGCCTAATAATCGTTTAGCAAGGTCTGCACAGACATCGTTAGCGATGTCTGTGCAGGCCTTTGCCCAAACAGTTATTACTTTATCTGTCCACGCTCCTGGTCTTCTTCTGGGCTCTGTATACCTGGGCTCTGCGTACCGGTACCATGCGCTGCGGCTTCTGAGCGATTAAAACACCTGTGCTGACATTCTGCATGCTTCCATAGGGTGTGGTCCCAGCTCTCTGTGATTCCTGCCTGTGACTGATATGCCAGTTCCATCCCTGAGTCCTGCTGTGTTCCTGCCTACCTACCAAGTCTTTAGCTGCACCTCGTCTGCCACCACTAGCAAGCCAAGCCAGGGGTAGCGACCTGGGGGTCACCTGCCGCAGCAAGCCCAACCCACCAGTAAAGACCAGCGGTCCCTTAGCCTCCAACCCTGGTGCGGCTCACGGCAACGCTAGCAGCCGTACAGCGGATCCACAACTCCGGTTGTTACAATTACTATATATATGTATATATATATATATATATATATATATCTCAAACACCAAGGTTGGGTCAGCGGAAACACTTCTCAGATGCACAGTATTCACGAGGTCTGGCTCAACACCTCCATAAATAGACAAAGGAATGGGTTGAAGACAGCATCAATCTCGGATTAAGATCAGAACTTTATTGTGCCTGTTCGCATATACAAAAAAGGTGCAACGTTTCAGCTCATGTCCTGAGCCTTTCTCAAGCATAAAAAAATGTTGTACAAAGCTCACTTTATATCAACCTCCACCAATTACACACAACAATCAATTAAAAAGTATCCAATGGGAGACAGCGGAGTGGGCGGTGCATATCACATTAACATAATAAACTTCATATCTCCAACTTTGTACATTAAAGGGTTTGGATGAACTCTAAATATGTTATGTGTTAGCGGTGCCTTTCTTTGAAGAAAGTTGGAGATATGAAGTTTATTATGTTAATGTGATATGCACCGCCCACTCCGCTGTCTCCCATTGGATACTTTTTAATTGATTGTTGTGTGTAATTGGTGGAGGTTGATATAAAGTGAGCTTTGTACAACATTTTTTTATGCTTGAGAAAGGCTCAGGACATGAGCTGAAACGTTGCACCTTTTTTGTATATGCGAACAGGCACAATAAAGTTCTGATCTTAATCCGAGATTGATGCTGTCTTCAACCCATTCCTTTGTCTATATATATAATATATGGCAAATTGCACTGAACAGATCTCAAGTTTCACAGTACAGAAGCCTAAGCTTCAGAACCCTAATGAATATTTAATTCTAGCGCTATATGTGTTAAGCAGAGCTCAGATATGTTTGGGCTGTTACTTAGCAACAGTATTGTCGGTGGCTGGAACTTCCCTTTCCTATGGGAACCACTGTAGTCACCCAGTAGTCTAAGAAAAATCTGGTGGTGCATATTAATAATGTACCTACATTTCTCCAGGGAAGAAGACAGCTTCCAGTCTTCAACGGTGGAATAAAATAAGTATATACTGTATATTGTATTCTCGGTGCATGGGACTCAATGTCAGAATTTTTCTCCAAGAGCAAAACGTGTAAAGAATATAAGACTGTAGAATAATCGGGTAGCCCGGCAATAGGATTCAGTGGTGTATGGGACCTAAAGACAGTGATGGACTAACTGTGTATATATGTAACTGGTTTCTCTTTTATACCTTTCCTGACTAATGGCTTCAACACCAATCCACAAGAGATTTTATTTTCTTCAAGGAAAAGTGCAGTCTACATTAATAACTTTCCCGGCCATAATCTATAGCTCGAAACCTTTACAAAGAGCTTTTCTTCAACTCGAAAGTTACAGAGCAAACATTGCGGAGACCGAATTCTACAGTATGTGTATATAATAACATTAGTAAATGGCTTATATTAGACAGACGAGTCTAATGGACGGAGGTGGAGGGCACTGACTCCCCGCTGTCTCCCATTTGTTTCGTTTACATAATGAAACCATTTGTGGAGCCATCGTGCTTGGCGATGATAATAATTGTCTGTGACAACGCTTTCCACCCATTTCCAGGCTCAGATAGTCGTTTTATTTGTTACTCGTACTTAGTGTCCCATGATGTTTAATAGGGTTCACTGTCGTAGCGCGAAAAATTTCCTAAAAAATACTGTTTCGTAAACATTTCACTCTATCGGTTGTATGTTTGCTTTTCTTTCACATTTAGTAACGTATAGTACTCGCTTGCATCGTTCCCCGTTCTGGCAATCTAATTTTCCTATCTCAAGAGTATACATGTCTATACACACTGGGGCCAATTTCATAGTCAAATAACCTATCAGTATGAATTTTATCTTCCACCCGCTGGAGGCAATAACCCCCTGATAGTATGAACAGTGGGGAGAAGACAGCGCTACATGTGGGTGATGAGGAGGCACAATGGCCGATCATTAGTCCTCTATGTTATAATAAGGACACGCAGAGCTAATGTCTAACAATATGAATAAATATGTAGTATATGGATCCTGTACAGTAGGATACTATCACATAGAATGGGGGAAATAAGTATTTGATACACTGCAGATTTTGCAAGTTTTTCCACCTACAAAGAATGTAATTCTTTTTGTACATACAGTTTACCAGTGAGAAACAGAATCTTTAAAAAAATAAATAAAAAAAATGTTAAAAGAAAATAACATTCTATGATTTTGAAATATTTATTTAGCATTTTATTGCATGAAATTAGGATTTGATCACCGACCAACCTGCAAGAATTCTGGCTCTCACAAACCTGTTAGAACCTCCTCCTACTCTGCATTGATTACCTGTATTATTTGCACCTGTTTACACTTGTTATATGTATAAAAAAACAAACAAACATGTCCACACACTCAATCAATCAATCAATCACATTGTAACCTCTCGCCCAATGCCAAGACCAAAGAGCTGTAACGTGACCGTAGGTAGGATATAAGCAGAAAAGGGGTAGGGAAGGACACAGACTGTACGCCCTAATCTGGTCCCACAAATTGACCCTGCCTATTTGCCTCAATAGTCCTAGGTGACTGCAGACAGCCACAGAGATTGTCCCTTCTTGAGGCTACGGTGAAACACAGAAAAATAAACAAGACAAGGGAAGGTCAATGACCCAGGGTCAGAACCAAATGGGTATCAAAGTACAAAAACAAGATCCAATAGAATAGTCAGGTAACAGAGCTGGGGTCAGGAAAAGCTAGGAAACAATACAGGAGTAGAATATGCAGGAACGCTGATAACTCTTGATAATGTCTAATAGCCAGCATGGATATCAGGGCACTGATACACTTAACAGAAGGTCAGGGGCCCAGTCCAGGATGTGATTGGACCAGACACACACACACACACACACACACATACAGAAACAGATATAACAAGGGTAAGTGGAAGAACCAGATGTCAATCACCTAAGCAAAATTGTTAAGTGGCCAGAGAGAACTCAGCAGGGAAGAGATGGGTGTGTCAGATAACTCAATCAGCAGAGCAGAAGGAGAAGAGCTGTATTCAGAGAAGTGCAAATAAAACAGAATACAAATATAAAATCATAACTAAGATCACAATCTTGGCCATATACCATGAGCCAAGGACCATGCAGAGGCCTGAACAGGCATGGGCATAACAAACTGTCTAAGGACACCAGTGACAAAACTGTAGACCTGCACAAGGTGTTATGGATACACCTCAAGGCTGGGCATTATCTTATCAATGTGCCCTTGTCCTGATATCCTGGTGCATGAGGTGGTCAGCTGACTGATTACTAATTGCTGAGAATCCCTCTGATTGGTTTGGACTTCACATATGCGCAGTAGCTACGGATACACAGCGGCACATGTGCAAAGCAGTACCACGGATCAAGAGAGATACATCTTTCTCCGACTACTTCATGTGTACCTATGCTATGTGAGTTTTTACACACCTGCACTTAGGTTATTATGTTGGAAAATAAAGGTTATATATAGTTATGGTGATAGGGGGGATAGTGAATGGATAATGAATAATAATAATTAATTGGCTCTTTGATGTGCTTGTCTCTGTATGCCATGATAGAATAAAGCACTTTAGTTTTTCTTGCACTTTAAATCCTGTCTGGATGCTTTTACCTCCTTGCCATTTTTCAAGGCTGGGATGGGCTACATGGCAGTAGGCAAGTAGCTTGGTGAAAAGGCAACAACTGTTGCCGCAGTTATTAGAAAATTGAAGAAACACAAGAGGACTGTCACTCGTTCTCGGTCTGGGGCTCTATGCAAGAGCTTACCTCGTGGGGTAAGGACAAACCTGAAAAAAGTTAGGAATCAGCCGCAAACTATGTGGAGGGACCTAGTCAAGTACCTAAAGAGAGCTGGCACCACAGTCCCAAAAACTACTGTTGGTAACAAACTACGTCGTCATGGATTAAAATCCTGCAGGGCATGCAAGGTCCCCCTTCTTATGCCAGGACATGTCCAAGCACATTTGAAGTTCCCCAATCGTCTGGATAATCCAGAGGAGACATGTGACAAGGTTATGTGGTCAGATGAGACCAAAACAGAATTTTTTGATTGAACTCAACTCATTGTGTTTGGAGGAAGACAAAGAATGAGTACAACCCCAAGGACACAGTCCCAACCCTTAAGCATGGGGGTGGAAACATCCTACTTTGGAGGTGCTTTTCAGCAAAGGGGACAGGACGACTGCATCGTATTGAAGGAAGGATGGGAGAAAGGAGATGTATTGCAAGTTTTTGGCCAAAAACCTCCTCCCCTCAGTTAGAACATTGAAGATGGGTCGTACCTGGATCTTCCAGCATGACAATGACCTGAAACACACAGCCAGGACAACTAAGGAGCAGCTCCATAACAGGCATTTCAAGGTCCTGGAGTGGCCGAGTCAGTCTTTAGACCTGAACCCAATAGAAAATCTTTAGAGGGAGCTGAAACTCAAGATCTGTGAGGAGAATTGGGACACAATCGCTGCTGCAATATGTGAAAACTCGGTCAAGAACTACAAGAAACTTCTGACCTCTGTAACTGCAAACAAAGGTTTCTTTACCAAATAAAAAGTTCTGTTTTTCTATCGTATCAAATACTTACTTCATGTAATAAAATGCAAAAAATTATTTAAAAATCAAACAATGCAATTTTCTAGTACTTTTTTTTTTTTAATAGATTCTGCCTCTCACAGTTGACGTGTACCTACAATAAAAATTACACCCCTCTCCATTCTTTGTAGGTGACGAAACTTGCAAAATGGGCAGTGTATCAATACTTATTTTCCCCACTATACGGCTGCTTTTAAAGTGCCTGAATGACTTCCATTTAAAGAAAAAATCCGCCCAATATCCAGTTGATTCTCAGAACCTGAACGTTATATATTAACGCTTTATTATATGTCAGCAATGGGAAAAGGTCTCACCAGAGGGAAGCAGGCAAACCTTTCCTGACCCGTTCTTTCTTTAGGGTTCCTTTTTCTCTCCTGATTTACTGTGAACTGTTTTTGACATAAAGTATAGGTCTTCCGCACAAACCATTTATCCAGCTGTGTTAGTGAAGCCTAGGCACAATAGGAAGGCTATGCATGCGTAGCAGTCCTTTATACTATAAGGGGAACTAGATTACCAGAACAGAGAAGTTGTATGAAACAGGGAGCAAAAGCACTTATAAAAATGGTTGGTTATAAAATACAATATGAACAACATTTGTCCAATTTCAATGGGAGAAGCCACTCTGGAGATGACCGATGAATAGGTGCGCTGCTTTCTTTGTAAATTAGCAGCTATGGTTGAGTACTTTAAATAATTCTCAGATAAATGGACAGATAAATCCTCTTCTTATTAAGGAAACCATCAGTGTTTTCTGGCCGTAAAAATGGAGGAGTAAAAGAAAAAAACAAAAAACATACTCACCTGCTACAATTAGAGATGATCGAACAGCAGAAAATCTTAGGTTCTATCGGACTCAAACCTTTCCGAACCTTCCGCATTTGATTCCCGATGCCTTCCTGGTCCGTGGGGAAGGAGGAGACAGCCCGGGTCCCGAGCTGGAATTACGGGATACAGATTATTACCTAGGCTGAATCCCGGAATTTCAGGCGATACCTGGGCTGTCTCCTCCTTCCCCACGGACCGGGAAGGCATCGAGAATCAAATGCGGAAGGTTTGGAAAAGTTAAAGTTCGATAGAACCTGTTCGATCATCTCTAGTTGCAATGTCCTCCTCCAGCCTCTTCCTCTGTCTTCTGTCTTTGCATGTGACATCAGTCATGAGCCGCAATGCAGGGGGGAGGTATAATGCTGCCTCTGGCCACAAAAGTGACCGACAGACCCAGGAGCCCAGTCAATCACAGTGCTGCATTTAACTGTGTGTGCTCTTGATTAGGAGTGTATACAGTTAAAGAGTCAGCGTCAGCACCCAGTGGCGCTTGCCCGGGTGCTGGCTCTGGTCTGGGTTGCCATGCTATGCATCTGGAATTCAGGACAGATTTCTAGATGTGCATACGAAGCTGTCTGGAATTCTGGATGCCCTCATAGGGTTCTCTGGGGCATCCTTACTGAATCTTCAGACAAATATAAGAAATGTCCTATATTTCCCAGAGCTATTTTCCAGCACAGTTACCCTTCAGGAAAAATCTGTGCCCAATAGAACCCTATGGGTCCTGGACTTTCTGATAAGAAATCCGGGCAAATTTTACAGACTTGTGAAGGGGACCTAAAACAGCATCTGCAATATGAACACCAGACTGGAAGGATCATTTCACACATAATGGCGGTCCATCATTCAAGTGGTTCGCCAGTTTCTCTCTCACGTGTTTGCCCTGTACATGAGTAAGGAATAGGCTGCAAAAAAAAAAAATGGATGCAAGGCAGACAGATTTCACACGTGAATCTCCATCTACTTTTTCTGACACAGTTACAAGAGCTTTGTGCAAAGTTTGGCCAAATATAATGCATTTCAGTGTATTAATGCCGTAACCTTTTCAGAATTATCTACAATTTTATGTGCAGTAAAATTACCAGTACATTCTATGCGCTACAATTACGGACCTCTATAATCAAAATCGTAGAAAGGAACTGTCAGCCTTAAGAATGTTACTTCACTGTAGTTATAGATTGTTGCCATTTTTTTTTCCATTTTATAAGTCCTATTTTTGAACGCTATGTCCAATGCTTTTCTTACCCTTATCTTTCTTAAAGGGAATCTGTCAGCACCTGGGCCCTACACAGGGTGCTCACAGTGTGATGTGGTTGGCAGTCCCCTAGTGAATATGGTGCCTTTCGTTAATATGTTCATATAGCGGATTATACATAATCTCAGGTCTCCTACTGTAATGAAGAGTCAAAGAAGAGTTGTGGCTCAGCATTTGTGCCGCGCTCTGGCACGCCTCACCACTCCTGCCTCTTCTTAATGAATAATCTCTGGTGCTCGGCCTCCTGCTCACTCATGCTGTCAGCCACTGTCTCTGATCGTTTATATTAGACATAAATTGCCTACAGAGGACTGATCTGCAATCTGTCTTGCTGTGTCGGAGCTGTGGTCTAAGAGTAAGTCACCTGTCTAGAGACCAAATAGTAAGGGTAATCTGCTTGAAGAGTAATGGGGTCACCTAACCAATAATAACACTATTTATTCAGATATCCACCATTAGCAATGGGTTACAATGAGCAGAGGAAAGAAAAGACCATGCATGGTGGGGCCCACAGTCATAAAACATTATTCACCTGGTGGATAGGTTATAAATGTCAGTTGTAGAAAAACCCTTTAAAGCGACTCTGTATCCACCAATCCAGCCCACCAAACCGCAAGTACTATCCATCTGATGAGAGTAAATCCTTACCGGTCGTGTCTTTTAAAATGTGCCTGGTGCCTTGGTTAGAGCAAAAAATAATCTTTTAATCTGCAGCGCTGTGTCACACTGCCATGGCCTAGATCGTCTGTGCCCCAGTTCTGTGCCGCCTCTACTTTCTTCCTCCCCACCCTTCTCATCATTAGGAACGCCTCCAGGCAGGATTTCTATTCATCACTTGTCTAAACAGTGCGCCTGTGTCGCTACAGCACATGTGCGCTGTTTAGACAAGTGATGATGATGCGGCCAGGGCCACATGAATGACTGCAGGATTGTTCATGTGGCCCTTTGTGGTTTACATTAGAAGATGTGTAGCCAACCAACAGTGATTTTCAGGGCTGTATGCCTTTGAGCCTTAAACTGATGAAAGAGTGAAAGCTATGTTCACACAATGTTAAAAAAAGAGAACAGGCGTCCTCTTTTTCTATTGAAAAAGACGTCCGCTATTGCCACAATTTAATTGACCTCAATGCAATGCATCAAAGTCAATGGAATGACGGACGTCCAGTGCACACAGTGTATAATATGATGGACGTTGTCTGCGCCGACGTCAATATAATGATCTTGACAATTCTTTTCGGACGTCTTTTGCAAACAGCGGACTTAATGTTTTCTTTCGCCATCCTTTCACCGTTTTTACTATTAAATTCAATGGACTTTTCAATTAAAGACACAACCAAAGGCCAATCAGTCCACCTGAACAATAAGAATAATGTTCCAGCGGCCGTCATTGCACTGATGGACGTCATTTTAAAAATTATAAATGGACAAGAAAAATTGTTGTATGAACCCAGCCTTACATGGGATATGAATCGGCCTAATCATTTCATGTAAAAGCCCTACCTATAGTTATTCTTTGTATGACTAACATTGACAGCTTCCCTGGTATAGACAACTAGAACATAGGAAACAGATGGAGCACAATTCCACCGTTCACTAAGCGTACTTCTAAGTGTGGGGCACATTTTTACGCTCCATCCATACAAAAGCCCAGTGTTTCACTAAGTACTCCTTACAAATGCATTCCTTCAAAAGTGTCAGGTACTTCCTAATTCTAGAACATAATTTCTGTACTCTTCTTCTATTCAACAATGACGATAAGGACCTACTCTACTCTGAATAGACATTTAGCCAGTGGGCCAACCTCATTACGGCTGAATGGACTCAGCTGAAAGCCTATTCTAAACAATGCGCTCTATGATCTTCAATCAGCCAATGCATTCGACTCAAATAGGTACAGATGCCTTTTAAAGTGAAGGAGGACATATGTGGCCAGACAATGGCGGGTTGATAAATCCTGTCTTAATAATCATATCACTTGGAGTGAAATCTTCAAAGCTTTCTCCTAATTATCCCTGATGAGCAATTAACTGTAAAAGTTATTAGTCTGGAAATGACTTCAGCAATCGTTCTAATCTCGTAAAAAGGGAAACAAACACAATGCCTACTATTGTTTGATCAACTCCGGCAATGGGTTTAGAAGAAAAAAAAAACATGTAATTACAAGATCTATCCACATTCGGCAAATTATCATGGACCGACATAAAGAAGTCGTCCTACTCCTATATTAGATGATGCATCGTCATTCACTAGGGGAGAAAGTCTAAAGATGTCATAAAAGATTTTAGATTTTCTATTCCTTATGATGTTCAGGATGATTATAGTGTTTTGGATTTTTTTTGTATCTTTTTGTATTTGTTTTTTTATTATCATTATTTGTTCCATATGGTGCAGTAAAAAGAAACAAAAAACTGGAAAAATAAATACTTCAAGCTCTATGTTCCATTGATCAACCAGTAGTATAGGGACATAAAATGGTGCAGGTATGACAGAGACGCTAACTATTAACTACTTTTTTGGTGCAGTTACAAGTAGTATTTATGGTGACGGGTAGGTAAACTTTGGCACAAACCAGGGGTTTTTTTTTTGGAAAGGGGATGTTTAAAATAATTAAGTATTAAAGGTTAGGCATAGAGAAATCCACACCCTCCGCCATTTTTGTAGCCCGCCTTTGGACTCGTTTTATTTGATCAATATCACCTTTTTTAGGTGAGGTCTCCAGAACTGGACACAGTATTCCAGATGTGATGTCACAAGAGCTCTATACAGCGGGATCACAATCTCCTTCTTCCTGCTGGTTATACCTCTAGATATACAGCCCAGCATAGCATTATATATATATATATATATATATATATATATATATATATATATATATACAGCCCAGAATACAATCTGGTAGCAGATTTTGGGTGGAATAAACTACACTTTTACTGCGGTTTCTTGGACTTCTATATACTGGCACCTGTGGTCCTACAAGTGCAGACCGCTTTTTGCACCCACCATACCTTATACAAAGGACTGCTGCAGGACTTCTCTCTCTCTCTCTCTCTCTCTCTCTATATATATATATATATATATATATATATATATATTACAGCCCAGCATACGATTTGCTTTCTACACCGCCTGGTTGCACTGGTGACTCATTTTGTCAGAAATCACTGCCCCCTAAACCCTTCTCTTCTGAAGTCTTTGCCAAAACAGAACTGCCGATATGATACTCTAATAGAGGATTCCTGCTCCCCAGGTGCATTATTTTACATTTGGAACCAGTGAGCTGCATTTTCCATTATTTTAACCATTTATGCAGTAAATTATTTTCTATATTACAGACACCTCCGGGAATATCAAACCTTTTGCGCACCGTAATGTCGTCGGTAAACAAAAATAGAACAATAAAGAGAAAGTAGACAATGAGCAGCAATAGAGAGAAAGTAAGCAAGAGAAAAAAATGGAACGTGGTAAAAAAACAAGGACATAGAGAACACGAAATGGAGAAGAAGTTCGGCATCTGTATGCCACTAAACCAGCGGGAAGACACTTACTTTTTAACCACAATCCCTCCCAGCACTATCATCACGCCTGTACCCTCTGACTGCATGTTGATAAATGGCAATCTTCCCTCTGTGTAATGTAAGCCTATTATTGAGAAGATTCTTCCGTAGCTGAGAAAACCCATCTTCCCTATCTCCTAGCAGTACTGCACCTGTAAATAGCTGATTGACCCGCGGACATTACACAGGTCTGGACAAATCCCCAGAGCCCAAATACTCAATTTTGTCCATAAATATGACAACTATAATCTACTGTAAAGTTTAGCAGTAATTTCGGATAATATAGAATGAAATGTAATCCTGCTGTTTCCTAGATTTGTCCGTCTGGCTCCTGAATTCTACATTAATAAGTCTACCACCAGGATTACGTGATTTAATTATGTCCATTCCAATCTTTTCAGAACAAGCTGGAAATCGTATTCCAATGACTCTGATAGGATGACTTCATAATTACCCCGTACAATGGATGATGATGCTACTTCTGCTCAAGATCAATATCCAAGCTGACAAAATGGGATTGGAACTCCGATAAATTGTATATATCCAGACCGGAGACTGTCATTCAGGTCCTAGGTTCTTAACTTGTGACATATGAACACTGCGGGGTATATGCCAAATCTCTAAAATTAAATTAAATTCCAGTCGTATGTCCTAGAGCAGGCGGAGGGAACCTAGGCTCTCCAGCTGTTGCAAAACTACAACTCCCATCATGCCTGGACAGCCAAAGCAGCGTCTTTAACAGTGCAGCTACTGTAGAGAACGTTTAGGGTGTTTTCACAAAGATGGAGGTACTTAAAGGGGTACCTCGGTGATTTTTTTTCTTGTCAGCAAGTTATATAGATTTTTAATTTACTTCTATTTAAAAATCTTAAATTTTTCAGTACTTATCAGCTGCTGTATGTCCTGCAGGAAGTGTATTCTTTCCAGTCTTATACAGTGCTCTCTGCTGCCACCTCTGTCCATGTCAGGAACTGTCCAGAGCAGGAGAGGTTTTTTTTTTTTTATAATGTGGATTTGCTACTGTTCTATACAGTGCCTGACATGGACAGAGGTGGCAACAGAGAGTACTGTGTCAGACTGGAAAAAAATCCATCACTTCCTTCAGGACATACAGCAGCTGTTAAGTACTGGAAGACTGGAGATTTTTTTTTTTATAGAAATAAATTACAAATCTATAGAACAGTTAATTTGAAATATTTTTTTATAGCCTACCCCTTTAAAGGGAGTGCTGTGGGAGGAGATTATGTGGGGTGGGAGGACTGTGATGAGAGATGATGCAAAGCAATGCATTCTGGGACTGCTCAATCAGAAAGTATCAGTTACAGAACTGGAGAAGACAGGTAACTCTGGAGTACTCCTTAAACAAGTATAATGGATCACCTGTGCAGCAGTGCATTATGACAGTACTTGCAACTTGGGGAATACGGTATGTTGCCAGCCTGTGGGTAACTTCTCTATATGCTATGAGGGTATATGGTCTTTACCCTCACAGCTAGGTGTACATACATTCAGTTAGAGCAATCTATCTAGCAGACAAATAGTGAAGCGGGAAGAAACAAGGACACCATGTAATTAGTGCAGGTTGTTAATGCGGCTTCTCTGCGGAGTCATAGAAGAGATGGGGAGAAGACCATATATTTACACTCAGTAACTACTGATCCATTTTCACATGTTTCATTGAACAGGGAATGAAGCTGAACTGGGCCGGCAGCTCACCAGAAAGCCTATCATCCAAATGATTCTGTGCCTTATGTCCAATTCATCCTGTCCATTACAACAAGCAGGTAGACCACCGGGAATCTCTGTACGGCGCTGGATTACGCTAACCTGAGTGTTTGGCACCGTTCGAAGCATAATGGTGAATGGATGTGATGTCTGAGCCAGAAATAATACTCATATTTATTGCCTATCAGTAATTCAAAGTAAATGTTTGTTGCATTGTGAGTAAATAGTGGACATTAGTTTCTGTATTAGCGGCAATCTCCTCTCCTCTCGTTACTTTCATGAGGACAAATGAATCAGCGGATGAAATCATTAGTAGGCAAAGCACATCTGGTGTTCAGAATGTTAGTATTCTACACAGCGCCTGAACTGTTTATAGCAACGGTATGTTATACTATAGGGTAGGAAGATACATAATAATAATAATAATAATCACTGACCAGTGGACAGAGGGGAAAGCTCCCTGCTCTGGATCATTGACCTACCGGCCTTATAGTACCAATAGTGGCAGATTATAATGGGGGCGGTTTGGCGGCTGCCTAGGCACGAGGCTCCTGGGGGGCCTACAACCGTCCAGACCCCCCACATTTGATCTCACTCTGGGCTTACTGGAAGATTGTCAGTCTCCCCCGAAGGAGTGCTGCTGCAGAGCTGTACTGCACTAAAAACTAAACTCACCTCCCACACGTTCCCCCATTGCTGCAGGTCACCCGCTGCTGCTCTCACCTGTTCTCTCTTCTGGCACAGGCAGCATGTGGAGTACAGATGGTGCCTGCACGGGAAGTCCCGGACACCTTTTTAGGAGCACTGACAGCGGCTGGGACTGACTTTTAGTGCAGGCAAAGTCTGTAACACACGCTGCCTGTGCCAGAAGAGAGAACAGGGGAGAGCAGCACCGGGATACCTGCAGCAACGTTGGAGCGTGTGGGAGGTGAGTTTTGTTTTTTTCCTCTCTATTTATCTACTTTAGGGGAGCTGCACAGGGGACCATGGACCACACAGGAGGACATATACTAAAGGGGGACTACACAGCATG
The DNA here is from genome assembly GCF_027789765.1 of Dendropsophus ebraccatus. NCBI lineage: Eukaryota > Metazoa > Chordata > Amphibia > Anura > Hylidae > Dendropsophus > Dendropsophus ebraccatus. Next base: position 18,012,549 of record NC_091456.1, on the reverse strand, counting down.
CCATCTTTTAAAGAGAGGAATACACAGGAGGCCATCTATTATAAGGGGACCTCCACAGGGGGCTATCTATTATAGGGACTGCTCCAAAGGCCATCTACTATAGGGGAACCTACACAGGGGGCCAACTACTATAGGGGACCTACACAGGGGGCACTCTACTAGAAGGGGACCTACACAGGGGTCCATAAACTATAGGGGGACCTACACATGGGTCCATCCAATATAGAGGGACCTACCCAGGGTCCCATCTACCATATGGGGGGTGCACAGAGGGTGCCATATACTATATAAAGAATGCACAGAGGGTACACTGACGCAAGCAAGCTCATCGCTCTAGGGTCCTGCCATTGTGACTGTGCATGGGGGGGGGGGGGTTCAGGTTGGGTGGACAGAAAACTCTGTTTACAGATTACCTGCACTGTGTATACTGGTGAGGTGCATGTGCAGTCATGTGCTGAAACCCCTGCTCCCAGCGGGGCTGCCCTAATAATCTGTAAATTGTAGAATCGTGGACTGTATACAAAGATTGGCATTAAAAGCTAAGCCCTGTATGTCAATCATCCAGAGCAGGGAGGAGAGGAAGAGCCAGGGAGGCGGGTGATGCTGTGGCACATCAGCAGGTTGGCCCCGCCTTTTTGACTTTTCAAAACCAGGACTGAAACGTGATTTTGTTACTTAAAAAAAGACCATGAGCTTCACAAACGTACCGTTCCTTTTAGTGCCCCATTATTCCCTTTCAAAGGTTGGGTTTTATCCGCCATTCTTTCTGTATGCTAAATAGATACTGCGTATACTTTGGTATAATTTTATTCTCATTGCAGTGGTTTTCAGAATGACTCTCCACTAGTGATCACATCCCACTTATTGTTATCACATCTGACAAGAATCCTCCGCTATACCAAAATATGGGTCATATCCCTGATGAGACTACTGAATGAATAATATGTTAAATGTATTCATTCTATGCATAATAAATTGTAAATCTGGGTATAATCTTTTGCTGCGGTGCCATGTTGATGAGCCAGATTGAAAGGCACATTCCAGCTTATGCATCTGGTGAAAATGAAATGTTGCTTTAGACATGAAAACTGCAGATAGATAGGGCAAGGGGTCCTCCGGCAAAAATATTTTTTCTTTTAAATCCGCAGGTGTCAGAAAGTTAAACCTATTGGAGCTTTAAAGGAAACCAAATCAGCACTATTGTGCTGATATGGTTCCCTGCAGCAGACTGTATAGAGCTACAGTGCAGCTCATGGAGCATACCATCCACGGCTGCAGCAGCAGCTTTGCAGAGGAGAAAAAGATGTTTAATCAAGCCATGCGAGGCTGGGAGAGGGGTGGCGACTAGTCATTTGAGGGGGAAGCTGTCCAGGACTAGTCCCTGCCCTCCCTGTTAACGTGCAGTGTGGGGATGATTGACAGGCAGAAAGGCCCATTAGTTAAGTGCCACAGAAGTGATGCTGAACCACAGCATGCACGCCTCTTCCCTCCCTGTCTTGACTGATTGATGTACAGGACTGGGGCCTCCAGCCCTGTTCATCAATTAACAAGGAAGAAAGAGGTGGGGGAGGAGGCATGCATGCTGTGGCTCAGCATCACTTCTGTGGCACTTTGCATAAGTCCATCAGCAAAATCAAAGGAAAAATGGTTAAATCTTTTTATCACCTATCTGCCTGTGTCTGCAGCTCTGTACCTGCTAGAGACCAGACAGATTCCCTTTAAGGTATAGCCTCAAAGTAGGAAACCCCCTCTTTAAAGGGGTTATCCCGCGCTACAAAAACATGGCCACTTTCCCCCTACTGTTGTCTCCAGTTTGGGTGGGGTTTTGAAACTCAGTTCCATTGAAGTAAATGGAGCTTAATTGCAAACCGCACCTGAACTGAAGAAAAAAGTAGGGGGAAAAGTGGCCATGTTTTTGTAGCGCTGGATAACCCCTTTAAATAATGGCCCTGATTAGGGTGTAAAATATGCACAGGTGTAAACACAAAAACAATAGTTATAACATATAAATGACCTTCAAATTCAGACTGCAACTGACGGTTTATCAGCCTATACATAATATCATAATACACATCTTTCTGTAAGACTATAATATACAGCATGCTTAGTTATATGGTTCACACAATCTCTTTCTAATGTGGAGTTCTAGTAAGGTGACAGGTTCTCTTTACAATAGGATCTACTGTACAGTTTTTACAATCCCGCTCAGCCCGACAATCCTCTGACTCTGTATGCGCTCAATGTCGGAAGGAGCTGACATGTATTCATTTAGTGTTCTTACCTTGTACAATAAGAAAACACTATTTATAGTTGGTATTTTTTAACACTCAAAATGGATAGCTACCCACAAGCAAAAAGGAACCTTTTCTCCAATTACATTTATATTAGAGGTGCGGAGACAAGGTAGATAAAAGTGTCCCTGTCATTATAACTTTCATAATCTAAATCAGTAGGGTATGTGACATAAAGCAAGTTTGCCATTTACATTCATTATTTTTTTCTTTAGTAGTTATACTTATTTGTATCCAGGTCCAGCTTTTTAGTCTGGTTGAAAAAAAGAGACCAAATATATGAAGTCCCGGTCATCTGCGCTCACGGAGAAGGCAACAATTTGATTGATGGACGTATTGAGCCGTGACTATCTTTACTGGCAAGGACTTCATGTGTTTAGTCTCTTTTTTCGACCAGCACAAGATTTAAAAGCTGGACCTGGATACAAGTAAGTATAGCTGTTAAACAGCAGCCTTCAGGAGACTGGACCTAGATACAAGTAAGTAGAGCTGTTATATAGCAGCCTTCAGGAGACTGGACCTGTATACAGTAAGTATAGCCTTTATATAGCAGCCTTCAGGAGAATGGACCTGGATACAAGTAAGTAATATCTTTCATATAGCTGCCTTCAGGAGACTGGACCTGGATACAGTAAGTATAGCTGTTATATACAGTGGCACCCTTTAGGAAACTGGACCTGGATACAAGTAAGTATAGCTGTTATACAGCAGCCTTCAGGAGACTGGACCTAGATACAAGTAAGTATAGCTGTTATATAGCAGGCTTCAGGAGACTGGACCTGTATACAGTAAGTATAGGCTTTATATAGCAGCCTTCAGGAGACTGGACCTGGATACATGTAAGTATATCTATGATATAGCAGCATTCAGGAGACTGGGCCTGGATACAAGTAAGTATAGCTGTTATATAGAAGGCTTCAGAAGACTGGACCTGGATACAAGTAAGTATAGCTGTTATATAGCAGGCTTCAGGAGACTGGACCTGGATACAAGTAAGTATAGCTTTTATATAGCCGCCTTCAGGAGACTGGACCTGGATACAGTAAGTATAGCTTACAGTAAGTAAAGCATGAGAACTAAAGAAAAAAAAACAATGTAAATTGCAAACTTGCTTTATATCACATCTCCTGTTGTTTTAAAACTTGAATGTTATAACGACAGTGTCCATTTAAGCAAGAGGACGACTTCCTGTCATTGCTTAGTTCTCAGCTTTTGTTTGGTGAAACCTTGCTTTTCATGTACTCTGCTTGACTCCCTTTTGCAGAACCTTTTTCTTTCAATTTGAAGGGCATTAATATGTTATAATTAGTAATTTTGCTTTCTCTAGAAGTTGATATACTGTAATTTAGTGTGGTGCAGTTTCCATACAATTGTCACTTCGGACCTGACTTTCACGGACAGCTGGAGTCACGGACCTGACTTCAGCTGTTGCAAAACCACAATTCCCATCATGCCGGACAGCTAAAGCTTTGGATTTGGCTGTCCAGGCATGATGGGAAATGTAGTATTGCAACAGCTGGAGAGACGCAGGTTGGAGACCCATGCTGTAGAGTAATTCCTGATTTTCCTATAGTTGCTGTCTTGGTTAGTCATGTCGCTGTGATTGCTTAGTTCACCAATTGCATTCCCATTGCCTACTGGAGGATGGTGCACTGTACAAACCCATGTAGGACACTCTCAGTCTCTACCTCTTCATAGGGTGAGCAGTTTTGTTTAGAGTCCATAGTCTAGCCTTGTCAGTGCCAATCCTCTAGTATACTGCCACAGGCCTTGTCTGCCATCTTTGTTGGTTATTACACCAAGACTAAACATCATTTTATCCTTACATCAAAGATCTGGGACATCAGGGGAGTAAAAAAGCAAAGTAAGAAAGTAAAGAAGCCGCTCCTTTATTTAGTGTGAGTTCCGCTATGTTGGTAGGATACATTTATCAGGACTGGTGGCGCTAAAATATATTAAATCAGATGTGTCGTAGAGGCGATAACTCCTGCTGCCTTGTCACATCCATTGTGATCTCTTGTGTGTGTTTAGGCCGCGTAAACTGGGCAATTAGTGCTACAACTCATTTGTTTCCACAAGTAATGAAACAGCGTGTAAACAACGGCCACCTCCACCTTCACAAACAAATTATTTTTACTGTCCCAATAAATCTGAAAAGAAAAATGAAACAACTTTGCAACAGGTGGCGATAAAATTTTGTTACCGTTTTGCTGCTACAAGCTCCGATGCAGAAGTAACAGACTGTAAGCAGATGGTCCGCCGCTACTGCAGCGGCTTTTAGGCTTTGGGGACAGGACCCACTCGGTAGCCGTAGAATTGGAGAATTGTACAGAAAAATAAGGACCTTTATGCAGAGTTTTTGTCTTTTACTTTATTAAAACTCCATAGGAGGAAGTTAAATGTGCACTGTAAAGAGATTTATACAAATTCAACAATACTTTCATCCCAGACCATATGTTTTTTTTTTTTCAAGAATAACTCCCTCAGAGTTAAAGGGCCAATGCACCCCTGACGGACTGCAATGTGCAGCAGATGTGTATAACGCCCAGCCCTGCCACGGCTCCCTTGATGGAGCCTCTGAGTGCTTTCCCTAGTACTGTGGTCCCAGCCTGAGCTCCCTGACCTATTAAAGTGATTTCTGCCCATGACTCCTGCTGTTTTCCTGCCTATGTGTTTAGAGAGGATACTAGACATGCAGCAGTACAGGACATGTAGTATCACACTGTACTGTAGGGAGGAGATACTAGACACACACAGCAGTACAGGACATGTAGTATCACACTGTACTGTAGGGAGGAGATACTAGACACACACAGCAGTACAGGACATGTAGTATCATGCTGTACTGTAGAGAGGAGATACCAGACACACACAGCAGTACAGGACATGTATGAGATACTAGTGTGATGTCCCACCACGGGTGTTTCTGCTTTGAACACCCCTCCCAAAAGCCTTGTACTTCGAAAGTAAAGTGGTGATGAAGGTGCATTCTCTAGTTTTACCACAAGGTGCTAGTATTGTTTTTATGCATTGTTTTATGTTGCACAGCTGTAGTCATTCAAGGGATACTGTTTATGTACCACATGGTTTGTGGGAGATGCTATTCTTTCTTTACCTATCTCTGCACTCTTTACACAACACAGCCCCTAGGCGATAGTCTAATCTGGAGTGTGGTAGTAGACAGACATGTGTAGAGAACACAGGGACTTTCTTTCTTGAAGCAACACTTCCACTAACGATGCAGTGCTAAACACTTAAGAGAGGACAAGTCAGAGGACACCTCAACCCACGCCGTGAACATCTCTACAAGTGCAGGACTGTATCCTAGACAGAGAAACTGATCCAGATAGAGCAAAGCTACCGCAAAGGTCTACGTACTCTATCTTGCAATGCAGGTGACACAGGAAAATTTCGGACACTTTGCTCAACTCAGTTAACTAGGGGCTTGTGTCACCCTGGCAGGGCGGGTAACAGGTACAGGGCAGAAGGTGGTATAGCGACAAAGGTCAAACATGGGCACAAGTATTCTTCTTTCAAGTATTCACTTCTCAAGTACTCTTCTTCTACTAAAGTTCCGGCAGAGCACAGTACTACATTGGGTTGGGATTCTCACGGCAAACTCCTCTCCACTTCTCTGAACTCTCTACTCTTCTCAGCACGTTACCAAGTCAGCACTGCTATCTTACTCTCTACCTCATCAACTCTCAGTACAGATCCAGTGAAAGCAAGTCTGTATCAGTCACATATTATTCACCTGTATTACCAGAAACTTGCCAGTAAAGAACAGTTTTATGTACTGGGACTAAGCAATCATTGCACCAGCACCCACACACAGGCTACACCTTCCTTGGGTCATTCCCCCTTTCTGTGGGTGGCAGTACCGACAGTCCGAGTGAGTCATATCTCCACTCCGGACCACCGTGATAAGCGCCCAAGGGACCCATCACAACCCGGCAGGTCATCGACCATTGGGGAGCAATATAGCCAGCAACACACTTAAAGCAGGTATACCACCACACCTGCTGAGTTAGCATTGGCATCACAACAACATCCTAACCGGCTGAGCTATATTCCACTGACCATCCACCATAGAAGTGGTGTCACCCGGAACAACTTAACAGGTGACCGATCGCAGGGCAGCTACCACACTAGACACACACAGCAGTACAGGACATGTAGTATCACACTATACTGTAAAGAGGAGATACTAGACACACACAGCAGTACAGGACATGTTTATCACACTATACTGTAAAGGAGATACCAGACACACAGCAGTACAGGACATGTAGTATCACACAATACTGTATAGAGGAGATACCAGACACACACAGCAGTACAGGACATGTAGTATCACACTATACTGTAGAGAGGAGATACTAGATGCAGTGTCCCAGAACAGCCCTTCTCATGCTCACACTTGTATTATAACCAGTTCTGTTCTGGAAAGCTATGGCCCACTGCAAACTGCGTGTATTGTGTCACCCCTGCAGTATTCAGGTCTGCTATTCCATTCATTTATTGCATGTATATTCAGGTATCAGTGCCTAATGGTATTATGTCGCCCCCCAGTGGTCAAGTATGGTACTTCTCATGTATATTTCTCTGTGTATGCCTAATGGTGTGATGATGCAATGGCTGGATGTCACGTGACTGTGCCCTGCTTCCATGGTAACTCTAATGGTCATCGAGCTTTGGCTGGGGGTTACCATGTGACTTCCTGTTCTACCTCAGTCTATCTCCTGCCCCAGAGGGGATAGGTTGTGTTTTTGTCCTCTCTCCCTGCTAAGAGAGAGACCTGCGTGTGCTCTGCTGCTCCAGTCCACTGGCTGTGTTCCTGTCTCAAGTCTCAAGATTCTCATCTGGGTGTCGATTCTTCAGTCATTGCTCTCATCATTATCTTCTCTAATCATCAACAGCAAGTATCTCATTCAAGTCTCCTTCCACCCAGCATCTGAACTTCAGTTTCACTACTACTCCCATCATTCAGCACGCTACTCTCACAGCCTATTGCAGCATCACCCATTACTCTGCTTTATTCAAGTCTGCCTTATTCCCGGTTGCATCCGGAGAGACTGTTGCTACTAGTTACCACCGTTACAATAAATATACAACTACCGTTGTTTCTGAACCTTGGCATTGGTGTGATCATTGGTGCCCTGACTAAGGACAACGAGGAATCGCATGCCCAGTATTCCCGCATGGTCAGGAGCCCGGTTTCCAGCTGTATCACCCTCGTGCCTACACCGTGACAACCCTATACCCTACAGCTGCCCCGGTTCCTGCCTGTTAGCACCATCTACACAGCGGAGTGGCCCCTAGGGGCCAGGGCATCGCATAGACACACACATCAGTACAGGACATGTAGTATCACACTGTACTGTAGAGAGGAGATACTAGACACACAGCAGTACAGAACTTGTAGTATCACACTGTACTGTAGAGAGGAGATACTAGACACACAGCAGTACAGGACATGTAGTATCACACTGTACTGTAGAGAGGAGATACTTGACACACAGCAGTACAGGACATGTAGTATCACACTGTACTGTAGAGAGGAGATACTAGACACACAGCAGTACAGGACATGTAGTATCACACTGTACTGTAGAGAGGAGATACTAGACACAGCAGTACAGGACATGTAGTATCACACTGTACTGTAGAGAAGCGCTACTAGACAGCCAATCACTGCATGCACTTCAGTAAAATGGCTACTTTTATTAGTCGATCCTCTAGTTTATCACATGTTCCGCAGATCCTGACACTCGGCCATCATGAGTTGAGGGACCACTGTATAAGTTTTAGACACTTGTCACTTTTTTGCTGAGTCAAACAAAAGTGGGGTGGCCTTTATAAAAGGGGGCATGTTGGCAAAATGGGGGTAGGCTAAATGTGTCAAAAATGCACCATAATTTCACAATTCTCATTTAAAACAAGACAACTAATACTGATTCAAAATGTAGACTAGACAGTCTACAGATATGCCACATTTATCAAACAGTCTGATGCGCTTGGATAAGTTGGCCCCGTCTGAAGACTTTTCCATTTCCCTTGTTTAATAGGTATTTTCTGACTGGGGTATCTGGGGCCCACCAGAGGAAATGATCCTGGGGGCCCACCAATGAAGAACCAGTGAGAAACAACATGTCAGTCAGTGTTAGTGCAGGTTCTAAAGCTGTGAGCCCACCGGAGGATTCTCCGATCATCTAGTGGGCCAGTGCGACACTGGTAATAGGGGAGTACATTTTCCCTATGTCTCCCCAGAAGTAATGCTTCTATGTCAGCCAGGGATGGAACACTATATAAAGAGAAGGCCATCTTCTTTGTGAGATCCTCCCGTACGGATCTGGAGTAGAGCTCTATTTGTGATCTATCTAGTCTAAATATTTTAATAGGTCGAGAGAATTTAACTGTGGAGAAATGGATTATGATGAATATATTTTGTGCTTAGTACATAATGTATGGGTTGAACATTTTTGGCAGCATACTGAGCATTTATTTACAAGAAGCTATCACTGCAAATAAAGCTCCGAGTGTGAGTCAGAGATAGAAGGAACTGAGCTCTTCAAAGCATGACCCAAATTGTTCCGGATTAGGCTTTCTGCATATTTATGTAATAGATTTAAATGGCTATTTAGGCTAATAGGTCAGACAAAAAAAAAAATTGTGATTTTATTTTCATTAAAGTAAAGAATATTGGTAACAATGAAAAGAACACTTCTTACGTATACCAAGCAGCCTCACCATCTGCCGGTAAGGATTTTCTATTAATTATTAATTCATATTGAATTCTTCAAAACAACTGTATAGGAAATAAATATTTCGGGAAATGTGTACAGCAATGTTATGAGATTCTGGTAAAAATACTTCCCCACTGTTAGGAATTGTCATACAGTAATGTCTGCTTACCCTTGTGCAATGAAGGTGCTCAGAATGAGAATCCAATGTTACAATAGGAAAAAAACAGCGTTTTGGCGCACTCTTCCATTAAAATATCCAATGCTTTATTGAGGAATAGGATTGAGCGCAACTTCAGGATGCTCGAGTCAGATCATTTAGCTGTCAGGACAGGTCGCTCAGACAGACAAGATGGCGGACACAGACAGTGGAACCTAAGCTGAACCCCACCCACTGTCCCTGCCTACTTGCCTCAATGTGCCCTAGGTGACAGTGAGCAACTGGGCAGCAATCCCTACACCAGCTAGGTGGAACACAAAACAAGACAAGACAAGCAAACACAATAAAGAATAGTTGACAGTCCGGGTCACAACAATCGGGCAGCGCAGTACAAAAACACAATCCAAAAGGCAAGGTCAAAGTCAGGCAATATGGTTAGGGGCAGGCAGCAAGCAGGAATGGTCAGAATGCGAGGCAAAAGGGTCAGAGTAAACACAGAATAGCAGAAACACAAGCAGGCAGAGACAAGCTCAATATCCGGCACTAGAATAAGCCTCAGCCAAAAACTTATAGGGACCAAGGAGACAGTCCCAGCCCCCTATTAGACAAGGCTCCTGGTTCCAAACAAAATCACCTGTGGATCAGAACTGGCAGCAGTGTAACTCCTTAATAGCCGGAGCACACAGCAAACGGGAGGGGCTGAACATCATGATAGAAACAGGCCAGTGTTCAGACAGGGTTCAGGTTACACTGACATACAAAACACTGAATATCAGCGCCATCTCGGTCGCACAGCACGAACCGAGGGGCGCACGGAGTTAAGCAGAGGCACATTCATGACATTAGCATTTGACTATTAGTTGGACGCAGCCCTAGCTCAGGTAAACCGGAGACAGACAAAAAGTACAAACACAGCAGGCAGAAACGGAGGTCAGAATATCAAGCAATTAAAACCAATATGAAATGCTAGCTAAAGCCACGTTCAGACACTGTAAGACAACAGCTGTGTCACAGAATGGACGCTATCTGTGAAGTTCATCCCGGCCGGTACTGCAGTTCCAATTAACGCGCTCCAATTAACCATAGCACACAATGTAAAGTGCGGGCGGAGCTGTAGCTTACATTGTCTGCACAGTCAATTTGGTGCGGTCGCTATTCAATGAATAGTGATCAAACAAAATTGACATGTCAGCTTTCTGTGCAGCCGCATGGAATCCCAGCCGGAATCTATACAGTGTGTAAACACGGGATTCCATAAAAAATAATCTGAATTCGCCTTTTCAATAAATAGCTTCCGTGTTGTAATTTAATCTTGAAAATATACAGTGTGTGAATGAGGCCTTAAAGAGGAACTCCACATAAGGAAAACTTGTTTTCTATTAAAAGTACATTAAAAGTTATATAGATGTGTCTATACAATGTATTACCATATCTGTGCAGTTCTGCCACACTGGTAGCTCTGTGCCAATCCACATTCACCATCTCTGACCAGCCAGAAACAGTTGCTGCACTGATTTCACTGATGTTACAGGTGTGGGGTTACAGGTAGAGAATACAGTGTGCTGTGTGATGTTATAGGTAAAGAATACAGCTTGCTGTGTGATGTTATAGGTAGAGAATACAGTGTGCTGTGTGGTGTTATAGGTAGAGAATACAGCATGCTGTGTGGTGTTACAGGTAGAGAATACAGGGTGCTGTGTGGTGTTACAGGTAGAGAATACAGTGTGCTGTGTGGTGTTACAGGCAGAGATTACAGCGTGCTGTGTGGTGTTATAGGTAGAGAATACAGTGTGCTGTGTGGTGTTACAGGTAGAGAATACAGCGTGATGTGTGATGTTATAGGTAGAGAATACAGTGTGCTGTGTGGTGTTACAGGTAGAGAATACAGCGTGCTGTGTGGTGTTACAGGTAGAGAATACAGCGTGCTGTGTGGTGTTACAGGTAGAGAATACAGCGTGATGTGTGGTGTTATAGGTAGAGAATACAGTGTGCTGTGTGGTGTTACAGGTACAGAATACAGCGTGCTGTGTGGTGTTACAGGTACAGAATACAGTGTGCTGTGTGGTGTTACAGGTACAGAATACAGTGTGCTGTGTGGTGTTACAGGTAGAGAATACAGCGTGCTGTGTGGTGTTACAGGTAGAGAATACAGCGTGCTGTGTCGTGTTACAGGTAGAGAATACAGGGCGCTGTGTGGTGTTACAGGTAGACAATACAGTGTGCAGACCGCCGCTATATCATATTGGCCGCCCGGACGATCAGCGATCACCCGGGCAGCCCCCCCACTGCTCCCCCCATCCCTCCCCGGACTCACCTGCTCACGGCTGTCACGTGTAATAGCGTCAGTAGCGAGCGGGGAATAAGGAGCAAATGAGCGCTCACAGCACTTGTTTGCTCCTCACTGTCGGCCCGTGTAATAGGGCCTTAACAAAGAAGAGAGATAAGTGTAGGGGTGACCGTCCATAACTACTTAGTCTAAACCTTCTGTAGTCCAGCACTCGGCCAGAAGAAACAAGATGAGTGTGGTGGAATCTGTCAGCGCAGTCTCGGCCATACACATTCGAATAGACCCAGTCATAACAGATTCTTTAATAAAGCGTTCAATATTTTAGAGCGAGTGACGAATCATTGCTTTTTTCTATTACACAGTATGACAAATATGTTAGCTATCTTCATAATATCCCTGACTGCAGGTCTATGACACGGAGTGCTTCAATGCATCATTGACAAGCAAATAAAATCCACCATAATCAATCAGTTAAAACTTCAAACCCATTCTAGAACTAGCATTAGATTTCCAATCAAAGCTGATAAAACCTCTTTAAGACGTGATACCAACATTCTTTATTCCTTATTGAACGTATATTGTTGAAGAACCCCCATCCAGATGGCAAATTGATTCTTTCGACACCAGTCCAAGGCTATAGGATAGAATCCGAGCGCGTTGCCTAAAAGGATTCCAAATGACACATAACTAGGGTAGTAACCCCTGCTGTTCCACTGCGAACAATAACCCATTCAAAATGGATTAGAGGAGCGATATAGGGAGATCAATGTGAACTCGCACGTTTCATCTTTGCATCATAGCCATGGAATGACAGTAAACAGCATGGGGCCATCTCTAGGGAATCTGCTATTATTATTTATGAAATGAGTATTTCATCTTGACACTTGGAGATCCAAGCAGAGCCAAGGATGTGATGTACAGCTTATTGATTAGCTGGAGGATGTCTATGTGCGTTATAGCATTGTGTTGCATCACCAAGAGCCGAACCCTGTAACTAATGAATTTTATAAGCCGTTTCATTAATGCGATAAATATGATAACTGCGCCCAGTACCTAAGATTTGTGAAGTGAAGACAACATCCAGGACCTCGAGCCAAAGGTAAATGGGTCCCAGCAGGTTACTCAGAGAACAATATGATCATTCTCAATGGACCAACAGGGACATTAGGTTTGCGGAATATTTGCTACATTTATCCCCCTTCAGACACTAAGCTTTGATGTTCCCATTAACATCCTAATCATAATTTAGTTTCATAAAATACTCCTGCCATACATATTAATGGAACATAACGCAAATTCAAGCCCCGAAGACACAAGATGTAAAAAGAAAAAAAATGGCTGCGTAAAACCAATGATGCTTGGCTTTCATGTCTACGTACCATAATGTCATAGGGGATGTAGGAATACATTGTACTCTAATGCAATATAGCACAGCAAAAATTGTAGTGTAAGTCAGCTCACCCTTCTTGGTAGTAAACACTGTATGCCTCAGGTGGAGCATGGTAACAAGTGCGCCGACTCCCGTAAACATGTACAAGTAGAAAATAGAGAAAAATGTCCAGCTCCAACAGGTGTGTTAAAAAATTGAAGTTTATTTCAAAAATAGTTAAATATAAAAAACGTGGATATCCAGGTCTAACTCCGACGTGTTTCAGAACTTAGCGCTCCTTAGTCATGGTTTCACAAAGGAGCGCTAAGCTCTGAAACGCGTTGGAGTTAGACCTGGATATCCATGTTTTTTATATTTTAATTTTTTTTGAATAAACTTAAATGTTTTACGCACCTTAGAGAGCTGGAAGTTCTTCTCTATTTTCTACTTCTAATTCGATATAGACCTTTCAGAATTTGCTGAAATTTGTTTTTAGATTCTTACGATGGGATATTTAAGTCAAATTTTAAGTCTAGATAATGTTATTTGGCATCATTGTTCCCACGGGCTACTTTTTCATTTTGATGTTATGATGATGTTGGCATAACCCAATAAAAGATTGATGGCAAGGCTATAAATTGAAGCAATAGAAATCTGACAAGGTTTTGAGCTACCACTTCATCAAAACTGTAGCTTGTATTTTTTCACCTATCATGCACTATTGATTTTTTTCTTTTTTTTTAATCCTTCTGTGTAAGAGTGCTGGGTACCTCCATGCTGAGAAAAAGATTTTTTTAAAATCAGCTTGGAGCTGCAAAGGGCATGAAAATTATTAGAAGTTTTTTCAAGTGTTTTTCACTGAAAATCGTAATTAGTTCGAGAGTCAATACTCATCCTCAGAAGAAAAGTCAAAATGAAAAAAAAAAATCACAGGCAGGGGAGTGCGGGAACATAATAAAAAAAAAAGTATACTTATGTTTCTTAGTAGCGCTGCTTTCACCGCTCTTGGACAGTCGCTAAATGTAACTTTTGGCCGGCTTCCTGGTATGTCACAGTCCAGCTTCTGCTGCTGCAACGTCACACCCCGGCTGATGGATCGTCCGCTCAACCAGTCAGTGACTGCAACAGTGTCTCGCTTGAGTCACTGATTAAGGGTACTATAACATGGACCAATGAAGGTCTGATCAATTTTGTAAATGAGCACCGATTGTTTAATGGGCCTATTACACGGTCCGATCATCGTTTAGCAAGGTCTGCATGGACTTCGTTAGTGATGTCTGTGCAGCCCTTGCCCAAACAGTTAATACATTACCTGTCCACAATCCCGGTCTTTTCCTGCGCCCCGTATGCTTCCCTTTCTGGCTCAGACGGGTCGCTCTGAAGCTGCCGCCACAGTGCCAGGATGCATGTAAAGAGTAGGAGAACACTGGAAACGTGGACATGTAATGTAATAATCGTTTGTTCAATCATCAGCCGTCAGCCGCATCCAAGATGGAAGTAAGTCCAATTTATTGATACATCAGGGTACAAACAAAGCAATGTTTCGACCCTTAGGTCTTTGTCAAGCATGTTTGACAAAGACCTAAAGGTCGAAACGTTGCTCTATTTCTACCCTGATGTATCAATATGTTGGACTTACTTCCATCTTGGATGCTGTTGGACCTTCCTATGTTTGCAAGTCTTGAGTGGGTATTCTTTGGGTATGTCTCCAGGACATGTCGCATGTTTTCTTTCAAGTGAGAGTGTCCATTTAAAGTCAAACAGGTGATAGTTTGTAGGGACAAGATCAGGACTATATTTAGAGTGATCCAATATCTCAAGCTGGAGTTTCTGGAGGGTTTCAAAAGTATGCGGACAGGCATTGTCATGTAAGGGCACAATGGTTTTTGACAGTTGTCCTTGGCATTGACCTTGAATTGCAGGCTTCATCCTGGCAATATACATCTTAGGACTCTTTTACTTGGCCCAATGTGCAGCAGTGTGCTGCCGCAAGTGAGTGCCGATCAGCGAGATCAGCTCTCCTTTGCATTACCTTTAGGCTATGTTCACATTCTGTATGAGACCGGCCATTCCGTTACACGGCCGGGTCACGGCTGGTCTCAGAAAAGACTGCAGTACCGGCCAGATGATCTTTAAGCGCTGCTCACTTCTGATGCGGGCGCATCCGTGCACGCCCGTATCAGAACTCTCCACTGCACACTATGGAGCGTACGGCCGGAGTTGCGCGCTCCATAGCGCGCACTGACAGGATTTTCTGCAGCTGCTATTCATTGAATAGCGGCCGCAGAAAATTGACATGTCAGTTGCTCGCGGCACCGCTAGGGATCCCGGCTGGACTGTATACCCTGTGTATACACACCTGCCAGGATTCCATAGGCCTCAATGTAACGTATATTTCCGTATTAATCACGGTCGTGTTTGCAATCAGCAACAACGGCCGTAGTTTTACGAAAATATATACGTAGTGTGAACATAGCCTTATAAAACAAAAGTCTTTGCGTTTACTGCCCCTCATACACCTTGAGTCCAGGAGAAATGACCATCTTCTTTGCTGCAATGCAGTGCAGGCAAACTTTTTTTTTTTTTTTAATTTATAATGTGTTATTATACACAATAATAGTCCCGTGACTTTATTCCACCAATATTCATCCTTTCCCTGCAAACTTTTCTGTAACTAACACGAATGTTAGAATTTATTTTGCCTTTGGTAAGGACAGAAAAAGGAGCGAGAAATCAGCCTAGTGAACTCTAATGAAGTCTATTAAGGACAATGCAGGCAAAGAAAAAAAAAGAAACAACCAGTTGAGAAGAAAAAAAAAAATCTGATTTCCATTACAGAAGATTAATGGCAGCGTCTCGGAAGACTATGATGGTTAGAAGGTTTGTTTGTACCTTATTTATTCACTTACGCAGCAGGAAACGGCAGGTTCTCTATAAGAACATAAACTGGTTTCACTTAACAGAGTTTGGGAATTTATGTTATTCCGCACGGTAGGGGTCACCTATAAATAGTGCCGTAAGGTACCGGATGATATTGCACCTGAGTATATCATTTCAGCAAATCTACCTAGATGATTTACTGGTAAGAGCCCGACCTGTAATGCAGTTGTCTACATAAACCACATAACTTATGACAGCAAGACTTCAATAAAATTTACAGAAATTGAATAAATTAGTGATCATCATGGTGATTTACAGTCAACTTCAACTTATTTTATCTTTTTAAACACTTCTCATATCTTCAGTGAGAAGTAAAAGGTCATCTGTTATCCAACTCCCCTAACAAATGTCAAACTCCCATCGACAAGTGACTGTCAGCTTATGGGGGAACTATCAACAGGTTAGACGAATCTAACCTGCTAATAGCCCCCTATAGCGCTAGGGAAGCTGAGGAGGATGGTATGTGTCTTATCTTCCTCCTTGGTGCCGGTCCTACGATGTTAATCTAAATAATCTTTGGCAGGAGCACTGTTAGGAGCACTGCCCCGTCCCCACAGCGTCATCCGGCCCTCTCACTCCCAGCCAAAGATTACGCAGACTAAGAGCGCGGGACTGGAGCCAAGGAGGAAGGTAAGACACATACCTTCCTCCTCAGCATCCTGGGCGATCAGCAGGTTAACCTGCTGATGGTTTCCCTTTAATATAAGACTGTTCTTATGTTCCCTGTAGCCACGGGCCTTTTACCTTGTCACAACAAGCTGATCCATTGGTGAGCCATTTCAGCAAAGATGGATAAAGGAAGAGGGTGACGCACGATTACACTAGCAATATTACATTATGCACAACTCTCCTGATGTTTTTTGGGGAAATACTTGTATTCCCTATAAAGAATCTGACAGTATCAGCAGGGAATGGACACCTAATAATTGTTTGGCTGCGAATGAGCGCCAATCAGCAAAGCTTGTTCGCAGTGCCTTTACATGGCCAACAAATTGAACGGCCGGGCTGTATGAATGATCCCTGTATCATTTGTGCAGTCCTTGAATATATATACATACATATATCTCTGTGCTGTCAGTTTCCAGATCAAAAGCAGCAGTGTATACTTACCATCTGGGTCTCCAGTTCTCCAGCTATATCTTCAGGCTCCGCCTCCTCCATCTGTCTGTCAATGTTTCTTGAGGAGGCAGGGCCTGAAGATACAGCAGAGGCCGGGGGACTGGAGACCTAGATGCCAGATCACAAGCAGTGCAGACAGTAAGTATGCACTGCTGTGTAATCTGGAAACTGACAGCACACATATACAAATCTCTGCTGTCAGTTTCCTTTTATCACTTTTGGCCTGATTAAAGGGGTACTTTGACATTGGTATAAAGAAAACAGCAAAGATGCTTTGCTTACCTCTCCAAGCTCCCCCGGTGTCCTTTTGTCATGTCTCTCGGTCCCCCCCAATTGCAGCCACCACTAACACTCCTCTGCAGTGACAGCTCACTCAGCCAATCACTGATTGGTTGAGTGGGCTGTCATTGCCGAGATGGGTTCATCGGCCATGGCTAAAGCACACTAGGGGAACGTGGAGAGGTAAGCATAACATCTTTATCATTTTCTATATACTGACCTTGGATTACCCCTTTAAAGCAACGGCTGCACAGACGTAGCCTTACCTGCTAGATTATCGAGCCATGTTATAGGTTCAGAAAGCCATCTAGTAGATCAGAGCTCATATACCCCTGTGGACGCCTAATACAGCTTTAAGAATGAATTCTCCAGATCTGCCAGGTAAGATGTCAGTGCCAGTATTAGGAGTGGATGGGGAGGGTGTGAGTGATGGTATTGTTATAGGTGGTAAATTAACATATAAAAGTTACCACTGAAAGCATGTTTACTTTATGTTGTATCCTGTTCAATGCACAAAAATTTAAATTAATTTCAGCATCACCAATCTACCTAACAGATCATAAAAACTATTTGGACTCAACCGTGTATACTAAATGCTAATGCTAAGCGGGCATATCTCCAGATCCTAAATACTGGCCATCAAGCCGCAAAGTGGATACAAATCTTCCTCAATGTTCTGGCTTCAATAAAGCTTTTAGGAAGTAATGTCCCCTGATCAGTGATGTATTGGTGCCCTGAGTATTTCCATTGGATGCCGGCCATATTCCAAGGAGATGACACAAACTGCAGAGTTTACAACTAACATATTTCTATAAATTTTTGTTATTCGCACAAATAAGAAGGTCATATATAAGAACCTGTTAGCGGCCTGGAGTAACCGATGATGCCCATTCAAATTCAACCTGGTATCGTACAAAGCAAATTTATAAATGTATGGTTCTGTTCTATTCGGCTAACTCCAAACTGGCGCTAAGGTCACATTCCCACAGTGGTAACCTGACCGGTGTTATACATTAATATTTTTAAACCCAACCCAGGAATTGTACCTAAATAGTAAAAAAAACTATAATAGAAAGGTTATGCCACTCCACTGGACAGAATTTCATCTACTAGCGACTATGTATGGTCCATTTCTTAAATGCACAGCAACAGACAGGTCCTTAGTGAACTTCAGGAACCAAACTAGATCCTCCACAATGGCGGCGCATTCTACCATTGACTACCCTGTCTATACCTGCGCCGCCATTGTGGAGAATCTAGTTTGGTTCCTGAAGTTCACTAAGGACCTGTCTGTTGCTGTGCATTTTGTCCATACTCTCGTGTGGAGGATCCCTGGCTGAGCTGCGGTATTGAAGTTATGTGAGATATAGTGTTGTGCCTATAATTGTCGCACAACACTTAAAGGTGAGCACATTCTGAGATACTTTGTGCACAATTTCTTTACTACGTTATTACACTAGGAGGCGCCCTTCTCTTTTTCTCTTTTACCATTTCTTAAATGGATACTTGTATATTGTAGGACCCAGGATTATATATGTCCCACAAAATAAAAGTACAGTAATACCTCGGTTTTCGAACGCTTTGGAACTCGAACTGCTTGGTATTCGAACGAAAATTTACCCAGAAGTACTGTTTGGAATTCGAACTTTGCTCGGTTTTCGAAAGTTTTTCAAAGGTTTTTGCGAGCGTGGATGGTGGGTTGTACCTGGCGAGTTAAGCAGTGGTGAGGCTTCACATACAGTACAGTGCTGTATAAGACTGCTGGAGTGCATATACAGTGCAGTAGTAGTACAGGCAGTGCACCACCATCTCCCATACATTACAGTGCTTGGATGGGGGGGGACGCTATACAGTAAAGGATGGGTGAGGAGTTGGTGACTACTGTACTATAATTGCTGGTTCTGATTAACATTTCTTATGTTTAATGTCCTGTACAGTATAGTGCTGTCTCTGTTCTGTACTGTAGTGATTATACTGAGCACTTATCAGTGTAATAAATGAGTATTGTAGGTAATTATTGGTGGCTGCTGGAACCAATTAATCACATTTACATTATTTCCTATGGGAAGACACTGCTCGGTTTTCAAACTGCTTGGTTCTCAAACTGCCTTCCGGAACCAATTAAGTTCGAGAACCGAGGTACCACTGTATACCTTTGTTTATGTGAGAGGTAGTCCATTGGCTTTATAAGGGGCAGTCTACGGGCATTTTTATATGTTGGGCAGTTTACAGCTGGTACTGCTAATGGGGTACTCTGCTTAGTCCATTCATAGAGTAACCCTACAAGCTAAAACTCCAGACATCACCCTTTCATGGTTGGAATACATACAATTACGTTACTTTGTCAGATCCCAAGGAACACCGAGCACTCTCCAAGTTACCTCTACGTTCTTTGAGTCCCTGTTCTTGTTGGAGTCCCTTCCTGATCACACCATCTCCCTGATCGATCAACTATTGTTGGAAAATACCAATACAGGCAACCCTGGTTATATAAGGGCATGGCTGGGAAAAGATATCTCCGCCATGTTGTGGTAAAAATCTGTACGTGCAACCCTTGCTTTTACATAGAAAATAATAAAATTTATACTTACTTATACTTCCCCCGTGTCCTGCAGCCTTTACTCCATGTTTCCCGCTCTCTGCAGCAACCTCTGATACTTCTATCCCTGTCTCTTTAGTGACAGGCCGCTCAGCCAATCAATGACCGAGATGGAACAGCCACATGGCCAGTGATTGGCTGGGGCCAGAGGTGTCAGATGCGCCTGCGGGAAGCAGGAAATGTGGGATAAAGGCTGCAGGACACAGGGGAGCCTGGACATGCAAGTATAAACTTTATTATTTTCACCTAAAGATGTGCAGTCAGTGGCCAATGATTTTTCAACATGGCAATGATCGTCTCCTTGGCTGATGGCTGTCCTTATTACCCAGAGCCATAATCTGCTAAATCAGCCTTATAGGGCCTTTAGGGTGGTCTTGTTCTGACCTCCGCCCCTTTGATATCTGGCTTCCATTCCTCATCCCTCTCTCCCTCTCGCCTCCCTCTCCGGTGTATTATTATTTCCTTCCTTTTCTTTTATGTGTTTTGCACAATAGTTAATTCCATTTCGTGTTATTTGTGCTTTGAACTGTGGCGGATATCTAATGGTCAGATTATTCTGGGCATTCAGAACATCTGTCTCCAACAACCATCTGTCAGAATGATAGAAAGATCATGTAGAAGGGCACTGACTTCTCTTATGAAATGATATAATTATCATTAATAAAGTCGAGAGAGAGAGAGGGACAGGGGCACCTCCTGGTGTAATATAGTAAGGTAAGAAATCTCATTGAATGTGATGAAGAGGGCTCACCTGATCGACTTGTGCCAGCCGGAGAACCCCACCACAGGGTGTACAATGAAATGCAGAATGTAAGCAGAAAACGGATAACTGGACCCAAGCCAACTCCAGCATAACAGGTTGGCGCAGGTATTTAGATCTCCAAGAAGGTGGTCATCGGTGGGTGGTCGCAATAGACCAGCTATGCTCCGCAGGTTGAATGGATAAAATTTATTGTAAACAACAGTTTACAGTTTATAATAAATTTTGTCAATTCAACCTGCGGAGTATAGCTGGTCTGTTGCGACCACCTACCCATGACCACCTTCTTGGAGATCTAAATACCTGCGCCCACTTGTTAGGCTGGAGTTGACTTGGGTCCAGGGATTCGTTTTCTGCTTACATTCTGCATATCATTAAAATCTTCATATAATCAATTTACCTCTAGCCAATGGGATTATTAATTAAAGAGTTGTTTGTTTTCCTAAAACAATACATCATTCCTAGTATGGGGGTGGGGGAGGGGGGGGGGTAAAGCCAGTCATCCCCCAGTGTGATGAAACCCCCTCCTCTTTGATGTGGCTCCATTGATTCTAATGGAGCCGAGTCACAGAGGGGAGATGGTCACACTGTGGGCCAGTGGGCCCACCCCTAGTGCTCGGCATCAGACCAATTTCATGAACAGGGCCACGGTTCAAGAATAAGACAGTGGCACCGGCCTCCCCTCACCGGCACCAGATCTGCAAATTGGACAGACGCATTATATTCATAATAGAACATAGAAGACATATCAGAAGTTGAAAGTGAAACATTTTATGTCATGAAAAACAAATAAAAAGATCAATACATCTCTAAAGAGTTGGTATTGGGCAAAAAAGGTAAGCGCTACTTATAAAAAGCTGCTGGACTTGGAGTCTGCAACTAAGTCACCTGTTTTCTGCAGTCTACGTTTAGACAGAGATTTATCTGACAGATTTTTGAAGCCAAAGCCAGGAATGGATGTGAAAAGAGGAGAAATCTCAGTCTTTCCTTTATGATCTATTCTCTGTTCTTGGCTTTGGCTTTAAAAATCTTTCAGAAAAATCTCTCTGTGTAAACGCACCATTAGAGTCTAAAGGGCCTATTACACAAATTGTTATATCGCTTGTATTTAGACAATTATTGTGCCGTGCAATAAATTGTTATGACGTTCGTATTCAAACGATTATCAGCTGCTGTATACGCAGCCATGATAAATTTGTTTCATTTGTTGATTACTTCTTGAAGTCTTGAAGTCTTCTTGCAGACTTCCCGATCTGGGCTTATCGTTCGCAAATCTTTTGGTATAAACACTTGTTGTTCAATCGTCGTTCAGTCTCCACCTTCTAGACCAATTATCTAACGATCGCATTAACGATTTTACGCAATAACGGTTAAGTGATTTCTAATCTTGTCTAAACATCTATTGTAAAAAGAAAACTCATATCTTGATCGTTCGCTTAAACGATTGCACTACCGATTTATCGTTATGTGTAAAAGGACCTTAAGAAGCAAAGATGGGCAGCATGACAAATGGAAAGGCACTAACGGCGCTGAATGGTAGAGGCTTAAGAACAACATATGTTTGTGTCCAGACAATAGCTCCAGACGAAGCGGTATACGCCCCTGCGTGCTGTGCGGGATTTACTAAAGCTGTTAGTGGATCCAGCTAGTCTGAGATGGGTACAACATTTTCTCCGGAGCAGGCATAGATTTTCAGCATGGTTAATGCCTGCAAGCATGGTATATCACGGTAGATGGCCATGCCTCCTCCATGCCTTGCCGCACCCCTGCCCTCCCTTAGGGTGCATTCACACTTAGTAAAACAGGTGGAATTCCGGGGCGGAGCCCCCCATCGCAGAGTACTACCTGCCTCAGTGTGTCAATGGGATGTCTTGCATGTCAATTCTTTGAGCGGCGAGCGGAGGCATGCAAGGCATCCCACTGACACACTGAAGCAGGCGGCCGGATTCTGCAGTGGGGGCTCCACAGCAGAGTGCCACCTGTTTTAATCAGTGTGAACATACCCTTAAAGCGGTTCATGCCAGTGAACCTGCTGATATGTGCCAGCTGCTAATAACCGTAGGACCTCAGTGCAGTTCTTCATATTCCTGTGGGGTCCGGCACTGGGCAGATAATTCCCGATATGCTAATTAGGGGGTTCCGAGCATTTGGGGGGTGAGGGCAGGCTAGGCGGGCCGAGCGGGTGCTCTGGGCAGACGGGGAATGTCCCAAATGCTCGGAACCTGCTAATTAGCATATCGGGAATTATCAAGTATCGGCCCAGTGCCGGACCCCACAGGAGTATGAAGAACGGCCCTGGGGTCCTACGGTTATTAGTGGCTGGCGCATATCAGCAGGTTCACTGGCCCGAACATGCTGATAGTGCCACTTTAAGGGGAACAGGGCTGTGCCAGGCTAATACTTAAAAATAATCACAGATTTCTGCTTTGTGCAGAAAATGGCATTATTGCATTATTTTTAAGTATTCGTCTAATGCAGCGCTGATGAATCTTGACCAATCAGGGAAGGCCTTGCATATTTCAGCAAGACAATGCTAAACCACATTCTACATCCATCACAACATCATGGCTATACAAAAGAAGAGTCCAGGTGCTGAGCTGACCTGCCTGCAGTCCAAATCTTTCATCAATAGAAAACATTTAGTGCAGGGACGGGGCGCCATCCTTGATTCAGGGCACCATGAAACGTTGGGCAGCTTTAATCCTGCATAAGAAAAGAACTGCTCAACATTATCTTACAAACCTCCAGCAGTTGTTTTCCTCACCACCTAGATGCATAAAGAAGCGAGGATGCTGCACCCCAGTAAACAATGCGTTGCTGTCAACAAGTTCCAGAGCTAATGTTTTTCCTAGCACGGTAAAATGTCTCACGATTAGCATCTGATATGTCTTCTATGTTCTATTGTGAATAAAATATGGGGCCACTAGATCATTGTATTTTGTTTTCATTTACATTTATTTACATTTTTAATGTTTTGCAATGAATACATTACACATTTTATGTTATTTAAGGAAATATATTTCCTCCGCGAAGGCTGATGTAAACAAGTCCTTGGCAGGCTTTATCTGCAACTTTTTAGCTTCTTTGTAATGCTGGGAGGGTTTACCTAAGGTCAAGTTACTGATGAACTCAATGTGATTAATCCTCCCGGCAACACAAAGAAGCTACAAAAGTTGCAGATAGGGACTTGTTTACATGAGCAGTCTCAGAAGGGAGGGGGGAGGAGGGGGAGACATAGAGAAAAGCTTAGACAAAGTTTTATTGTGTCTTCGGCAAATAGTAGCAGCTCAGAATTGGGGAAAGGAGACTGTATAGATAATAACAAGATTGGAATGAATTGTTAGTCTCACCATGAGCAGCAACATATGAAAAGATATGTTTGGGTGGAATACCCTTAAACTTTAAAACATTCCAGTTTTTTTGGTTTTTTTAAAACATTCTAATTTTTGGTGCGCTTTGGTCCATTAGGGCTGTATCTGCTACTAGATAAGATGAGTAGATGAGTATCTCGCAGCATGTTCCATGGAGTGGCTGTAAATCATACTGCATCTTGTGCTCCACACCATTCCCCTCCCCCTCGCTTTCTGTTATGTTGGCTTAATTGACCCCCTGACATCCATCCAACATCCTTTGACCCCATGAAAGTCACCTAACGTCCATTGACCCCATGACATACATCCAACATCCATTGACCCCATGACCTGCCAATAATGGCTGGACAAAGATGTGGAATGCAACATACTCATCACTTGGATTGCATAAATTATTTGATATCTGTATGACTATTATATAGAAGTATACAGTAAACTTTGCTGGTATTGTAATGTGTCCAGATTCTCTGCATGAAAACCTTTCTTAAAGGGAACCAGTCAGCACAATTATGCTGATATGGTTCCCTGCAGCACAGTATATTTCTACTCTCTGAGGCTACCAGCCGCGTCTGTGGCAATAGCTTTAGATCGGGGGAAAAGTCTTAATTGAGCGCACAAGGCAGGGAGAGGGGCGGCAACTAGTCATCTGGGCAGGGATGATTGACAGACAGAGAGACCCCTTACTGGCTTTTCTGCCTGTCAATCATGAAATCATTCACCATTAGGTTGTGTGCACACTACAGCAATCATGCGGATAACTTGCCGCGTATTCCGCCGTTCGCTCCCGCTCGCTTCTCTACTCATCCCATAGACTCCATTCTATGGTCGGGCAGATTCCTCCGTCCACCCAAAGAATGGACATGTCCATTCTCTGGGTGGACGGCGAAATCTACCTGACCATAGAATGGAGTCTATGAGGTGGGCGGAGATGAGAGAGGGAGCACACAGGGGCAAGAAGCGGAATCCGCGGGATGTTCTCCGCGTGGATTCTTCAGTGTGAAGTCACCCTTAGGCTATGTTCACACAACGTATGAGTCCGGCCGTTCTGTGACCCCTGCGGATGATCTTTCCGGCCGCAGAGCTCTGATGCGGGTGCATCAATGCGCGCCCACATCAGAGCTTCCCATAGCACACAATGAAGCAAGCGTCCGGAGCCGCTCGCTTCACCGTGTGGACTGACAGGGTTTCCTACGGCCGCAATTCATTGAATTGCGGCCGCAGAAAACTGACATGTCAGTTATTTGCGGCCCCCCCATGGGATCCCGGCCGGAGCGTATACGATGTGTATACGCTCCGGCCGGGATCCCATTGAAAATAAGGCATTGTTCCACCCTGCTAAAAGTACGGCCATTGGCCGATGGCACCAACGGCCGTACTTTTACGTAGTGTGAACATAGCCTAAAACGTGGAATGATAGCTGTTAGTAATGATTGCAATTCCAGTTATAATTACAGATGTTTCATATAGGTTTTATTAGTCAAAAAAGCCTCTTTCTGTACTCAAAAATCAATTTCCCAGCCTTCCCCCTAACTACTTATCTGTGCATTATCAGGTAAATCCGTCTTCATGACAGAGAAGCCAGTGAAGACAGGCTCTGCTGTGTCCATTATATCCTATGGAGGGGGGAGGAGCTGAGGGAGATGAGGGAGCAGGAGGAGGAGACATGAAGATCAGCTGTTTGTAGACTGTCTGGGCACCTAAAACGCTGGATTCAGGGGTCACAAAGGTCAGTGATTATCTAGGAACTTGCTGAGAGAAGATTGCAGAGTGTTGTGCTGTGCAGGACTGCTCCATGCTCACTCACTCCCCCCAGCCCCTCTCCTCTCCATAGAGCATAATGGACACAGAAATCCTGCTTCTTCTGAAGTGAGGGGGGAGCTAGAAAAACCGCCTTTTCAGTACACAAGGAAACTCTTTTGGTAATTAAAACCTATTACAGAGTTTCTTAAAATCGTTTCTACTATAGATATTTATTGTTTTCAGGAAAATGACCCTGAAATGACAGTTACGCTATAAGTTCGAACAATATAGCGATGTTTCGCATGGTAATCTTTCCGTGTAATAGGGCTCTTACTTGATTTGAAATGGGGCAATCAGAAAAGCTATAATTGGCCCAAAAAAGGACCACCCTGTATGTGTACATGTATATATATATGTAGATGTTATACTACTGGTATGGTATGTAATGAATCAGTAGATGCATAAATAGATTCTGCACCCGTCACCACCGATCTTGTTTATGGGACAGAAGGGCTTAGAGGCATTTTTCTTCTTTTTTCCCGCCTGGTGTAATTGCCAAACTCAATTCCTTCTATGATCCAATAGAAAGTAACTGAGGAAATGAGAAATTCAGCTTCATTTCTTCTTACAATTAAATAAGCCAGCCATAATCTAGTATTGGCATTTAGAGGAATTTATGTACACAATATGAGTTAATAATAAAATGAGATTGCTTCTACCTTCATGCATTTATAAGCAGCCATCTCCTCCAAAGACAAATGGAGATTTCAGAAGCCTCACGCTGGAATGGAGAATCAGGTGTGAACTGGGTGTTAATGACGGGAAAATTACCGTGCTTAACAGGATGCGTGAAATGGATAAGATGATAGTAATCGACATACTAAACACCCTTAAAAGAATACGCTTTTATAACTGGATATTCAAAGTGACTTGCAATGATAACTGACTCAAGTATCTCCAGGTGCAAACATATAGTTAAAGGGGTACTCTGGGGATATATATTTTTTTCTTTTAAATCAACTGGTTTCAGAAAGTTATATAGATTTGTGATTTACTTCTATTTTAAAATCTCAAATCTTCCAGTACTTATCAGCTGCTGTATGTCCTGCAGGAAATGTTTTCTTTTCAGCCTGACACAGCGCTCTCTGCTGCCACCTCTGTCCATGTCAGGAACTGTCCAGAGCAGTAGCAAATCCGCATAGAAAACCTCTCTTGCTCTGGACAGTTCCTGACATGGACAGAGGTGGCAGCAGAGAGCGCTGTGTCAGGGTATATGCCAGGGATGGGGAACCTTCGGCCCCCCAGCTGTTGCAAAACTACAATTCCCATCATGCCTGGACAACCAAAGCTTCGCTTTGGCTGTCCAGCCATGATGGGAATTGTAGTTTTGCAACAGCTGGAGGGCTGAAGGTTCCCCATCCCTGGTATATGCACACGGAGTAATTGTCGTTGAAAACTCCATGCGTAATCCGCCGCTCGTCCCTGTGCGCTCCCACTTCCCTCTCCACCAGCTCCATAGGCTCCATTTTATGCTCGGGTGGATTCCGCTGTCCGTCCAAAGAATTGTCATGTCAATTCTTTGGGTGGACAATGGAATTCGCCCAAGCATATAAAATATTTTTCTTTCTTTCAAATCAACTGGTTATGGAAAGTTATATAGATTTGTAATTTACTTCTATTTAAAAACCTCAAGTCTTCCAGTACTTATCAGCTGCTGTATGTCCTGCAGGAAGAGTTGTTTTCTTTCCAGTCTAATACATTGCTCTCTGCTGCCACCCGTATCCAAGACAGGAACTGTCTAGAGCATGGGTCTCCTAACTACGGCCCTCCAGCTGTTGCAAAACTATCCCATCATGCCTGGACAGCCAAATCCAAAGCTTTAGTTGTGCAGGCATGATGGGAGTTGTAGTTTCGCAACAGCTGGTGGGACGCAGTTTGGAGACCCATGGTCTAGAGCAAGAGAGGTTTTCTATGGTTGATTTGCTACTGTCTCAGACAGAGGTGGCAGCAGAGAGCACTGTGTAAATCTAAAAAGAAAACAACATTTTCTGCAGGACATGCGGCAGCTGATAAGTACTGGAAGACTTGATATTTTTAAATAGAAGTAAATTACAAATCTATATAACTTTCTGAAACCAGTTGATCTGAGGGAAAAAGATTTTCGCAGCTATAAAAACACTTAGGCCGAATAGCTTCCGTCTGAAGAGTTGACAGATGCAAGTGGGAAGATGAGAATCTTTTAACCTTGCTTGGCCACCGTTGTCAGCCAGCTCCACAATAATCATCTCTCTGGATCCTTTTTATTCTTCTTCTAGCTGCAGAGAGTGCTATGTAGATACAAAGGAAAAAGAGAGCGCTGCCCTAAGGCAGGAGTCGTTTGAGTGACAGCTGCGCTCCGTGCGCTAAGAATTCAGGTGGGTCATCTCTGCGGGGGAGAAGATTATAGGACGTTGCTATGTCAGCCGCGTCTGTGAAAAACGCAGAACGCTACAATAGACAGGTCTCTGAAGTGGACTGCCGGTGTCACAGCCCCTTTAAGACATCAGAGGCGCATTTAACAATGCAAATAATTGCCTCTCTCCCATTGTTACGGAGTCGGGCTGTGAGATTCTATTCCAATCCACGGACGCTTAATATTTCACACAAATCTATTGTAAACCATCTAGTATTAGTTTAACGCTCAGGTTCAGCTATTGTCATTGACAAATGGGACGGTTCATTTTTTGCTCCTTCTACTGAACGCAGACACAGACGGTGGCAATAAATTACATTCGGTTTCGGACGTGAATTTTCTGATCGCTCTTTGAATTCTTGTTAGGATTCATATTTTTCTTTCTCTGATAGCGTGAAGGCGCGGAGCTCCGAATGTCATTGCATTGTAAATTTGCCATGTTTAAAGAGCCCTGAACCCATTTTTGATACTTGTAATTAGAGATGAGCGGGTAATGGAAAAAGCTGGATCCAGTACGGGGAAACTTCTCCCAATTCCCCAGGACTGGATCCATCTTTTCCAAGCACCCGGGAAGGAGCGTCACGGAGCGGAACAGAGTTTAAAGTCAGGCAGCTGAGAAGCGATTTGCCTTATTTACAAAGACGATTCGCTCATCTCTACTTGTAATATAGTGACAAGAAAATACCATCACTTTAAAAGGGGTACAACGGTGAAAAAAATTGTTTAATTGATTTTAGAAAGTTATCCAAATGTGTAAATTATTTCAGTCTGCAGTGTTCCAGTACTTTTCAGCTCCTGTATGTCTTGCAGGAAGTGGTGTATTCTTTCCAGTCTGACACAGTGCTCTCTGCTGCCACCTCTGTCTATGATGAGAACTGTCCAGAGCAGCAAAGGTTTTTCAAGGGATAGATTCCAAATCTATATAATATTTTTAAAAAATCTGTTATATTAAGTAAATCTTAAAGGTTTATGTCTTGTCTAAAGAGTGACAGCCTTCTCAGCCAATCACTAGTCTCAGAGCTGTCCTGTCTCAGTCAGTAATTGGCTAAGTAGGCCGGAGGCATGTAAACTGGGTGAGCAAGGACAGGTAAGTATATAATTTTTTTAATTTTTTTTTTTAATTTTAAAATAAAGTGTGCAAAAATTTGCTTAGTCCACGCTTCGCTCGCTCATTAATACTGAATATTTCTAAGTCTTTGCCTACCTAGCATATTGCTGCAATAGGTCCCAGTGCACAAACAGTAGCTGAGATGATAGACCAACTGCTGGAACCTTAAGATAATAAGAACAAAGAATTCTAATTCTAAGAGATCAGTGGCCAAGATGAAAGCAGTCGGTGTCCGGCTGTGAGAGAATGATATAACAGCCGCTTCTCACCCAGGATAACGCGCTCTGATTTTCATCTTTGGATGCTGTCAGATCTGGATAATCCATATCAGTCAGGAAACTGAAGTATTATCTGGATTTAAATATGTGCGTATAACACAGTCTGCCATATACATACGGCAGGGGATTACTTTCTTGCTGGTATTAAAGTCTTTTCCTTGTTTCTCTGCATTGTCTCGTTACTTTGATCACCTCAAATAGAATAAAGTCTGGCCGACATGGTGAGGGTTCCTGACTGCTGGCTAAAGTGACTTGGAAAAGGAGATGGGATAGCAAAGGTGAGAGTGCAGAATATGGCTGTGTTCCCACTTTGGGAATATAGTGGGCAAAGAGGGCCATCTCGTAATGATTCTCACACGCTCAGGCTGGGTTCACACTGGAAAAATAGTTTAATGGAAAAACTGAAGAAAAAACGGGTGCATTTGTGTGCATCCATTTTTCGATTGACTTTCATTATAAAAGTAACCTAGCTATGGCCGGGGATGGGGTGGCTATGGACGGCGGAGGTCACTTACCTCCCTGGTTCCAGTGCCGGGTCCCAGATCACGCCACCCAGTACACCCGTCCCGCTGCCACTTCCTGGTGTGAGCTGCCGCATGAGACGTGGCGTTTTAAGCCCGCACAGCCAGTCATTGACTGACACTGACTGGCTGGCGGGGTTTGAAATGTCACGTTCCAAGCCCACCTCAGAGACCAGGAAGCGGGTAGGTAGTGGCCGGGCGCAATCCGGGACCTGGCGCTGGAACCGGGAAGGTAAGTGGATGTCGTTGCCCTCATCCACCTTCTCCCCGGCCATAGCCAGAAAAGCCCCCTTGCCCCGAGTACCCCTCTAAGGCTACTTTTATAGTGGAAGTCAATGGAAAAATGGATGCACACAAATTCACCAGTTTTGTCATCCATTTTTATCAGTTTTTTTTCAATTAAATGGTTCCATTAAACCAGGGGCAGGGAACCTAGGCTCTCCAGCTATTGCAAAACTACAACTGCCATAATGCCTGGACAGCCAAAGTTTCCCTTCCCTGTGTTATATGGACGCCATAAATGAAATGTGAACTAATCCTCATGTATAGCGCATTCAGGGGTCAGCATGGTCACCCTGACGTACCATAACGTACTATGATGCACCCTGTCCCGACGTACTATTAGAGATGAGCGAACTTTTCAAAAGTTCATTCCGATCGGACTTCCGGATTATTTTTTTTGAAAAGTTCGGTTCGACCGAATTTTGGATTTCTTTGGACTTCATAGTTTAAAGCATCTATATGATACGGGGGTAGTGTATTTGGTTGAATTTAGGGTTCTACATGTCAGTAACATCATTGTCTTTTCAATATCTCAAAGTCAATTTTTTTTTTTAGACTTCAATATTCACCATTACAGGGTCTATGCAGGAAACTCACCATTACAGGGTCTATGCAGGAAACTCACCATTACAGGGTCTATGCAGGAAACTCACCATTACAGGGTCTATGCAGGAAACTCACCATTACAGGGTCTATGCAGGAAACTCACCATTACAGGGTCTATGCAGGAAACTCACCATTACAGGGTCTATGCAGGAAACTCACCATTACAGGGTCTATGCAGGAAACTCACCATTACAGGGTCTATGCAGGAAACTCACCATTACTGGGTCTATGCAGGAAACTCACCATTACAGGGTCTATGCAGGAAAAAGGGTCCAACTATAGTACTTGTATATCTGTATAGCATTTTTTTAGAGTATTATTCTATACACATGCACAAGGTATATATTTGTTTCTCAGGAAAACACCTATGTCATATACACTCTCGCAAGGGTCCAACTATAGTACTTGTATATATGTATAGCACGTTTTTTAGAGTTTTATTCTACACACATGCACAAGGTATATATTTGTGCCTCAGGAAAACACCTATGTCATATACACTCTCGCAAGGGTGACAGTATAGTACTTGGATATCTGTATATCACGTTTTTGTTCTGTGCACCCTTTGCTCTCCTATGCCTAATCTATCTACCTATCTATCTTTCGCCCCCTCTGTTTCTCTCTCAATCACTATATGTTTCTCCTCTCCGCTTTCCTAATAATCTTTTTGTCTTTGCTTTTGTACAATATCTTCTCAGTACAGCAGCAGCAGGGTTTTGTCACTGATGAGCTCTGTGCACTGCTAACAGTCTCCTTCCTCTCTCTCTGCAGACTGCCTCATGCGGTCATGTGACCGCTCCTCTTGAAGCAATACCGACGCCACACAGGGGGTGGGCTAGTGCAAGATCCCTGCTGATTGGATGTGTTCCGGGCATCATGGGAAAGCGCTTTTCCCGCCCAGAACACTTCCTGCTTTCTAAAATGGCGGCTGCCATTTAAGAAAGCAAGAAAAAAAATAATAAATTCGGAGTGGACTTCCAAAAATCCCAATCCGACCGGACTCGGACTTTTGGAAAAATCCGAACCGGATCCCATACCGGGCGAACCGGTTCCCTCTTCTCTACGTACTATGCAGCCCCATTACCATCAAGCCGAGATGCATTCTGTATTCTTACATCTTTCAATCATAGCCAGCATTCACTTTTTCCCATTGTATTTACTACAGTAGATATTCTGTAGGATCCCGCTTTATCCCTTCTATCCACTTATACAGCTGCTTTACATAAAAATGATGACACAAAGAAATACGTTCCTTCCATCACCTTGTTTCTTCCAAGACACATGTAGAAGACTTGGTGTTTGATTTTTTTTTCTTTATTTTTTTTCTCCCCATCATGTAATAGCTTAACTAAAGTGCAATCCACAGAAATCCTCCACAGATAAAAGGAAAAAAAAAAAAAACAACGCATACTTTTAAAATAATGATGTGAATTCTCTTGAGGAGCAGGTACTTACAGATGCTTTCTCTGCAAAAATAAACTTATCATAAAAGGAAACCCAAATGCCTTTATAATGCGGAGTAAAATGTGTAAAATAACTGTAGGATAATTAGTTTCATAAATTATTTTTAGGGCTTTTTTTCGTGCCTTTTACTGTGGACAAATTTTACATTAAAGGGGCACTCCGGCAAATATTTATTCTTTTTTTTTTTTCAAATTGAACTGGTGTCAGAAAGTTATATAGATTTTTAATTTACTTGTATTTAAAAATCTATAGCCTTCCAGTACCTATCAGCTTCTGTATGTCCTGCAGGAAGTAGTTTATTCTTTCTACTCTGACACAGTGCTCTGTGCTGCCACCTCTGTCCATGTCAGGAACTGTCCAGAGCAGGAGAGGTTTTCTATGGGGATGTGTGCCTGCTCTGGACAGTTCCTGACATAGACAGAGGTGGCAGCAGAGAGCACTGTGTCAGACTGGAAGGAATACACCGCTTCCTACAGGGCATTCAGCAGCTGATAAGTACTGGAAGACTGGATGTTTTTAAATGGAAGTAATTTACAAATCTAGAACTTTCTGGCACCAGTTGATTTGACAGAAAACTTTTTTTTTTTTTTTTTTTTTTTGCTGGAGTTCCCCTTTAAGAAACTAACTTGATAAATGGAAAAACTGGCCCTCAACACCCCTTTTTATATAATGAATATCAGCAGGTTATACTGACATTACTAAGTCAATAAAATGTACCTTTTGCCACAATGTTGTAAATGTTACATGACTAGAGATAAAAAGGTAAAATAATAAAATTCAACTAAAGTTCATCTGCAAAGGTAAAGCTGACGGGGCCCTTGCGGCCTATAAATGATGGAAGATTGGTAGCACAAGGAATATATACAAGCAGCCCTGCTATAAGGGCCCTATCCCACCGGACGATTATCGTTCAGATTATCGTTAAATCGTTCGAATCTAAACGATAATCATTCGGTTGAAATGCAGTTAATGATTAACGACCGAACGAGAAATCGTTGATCGCTTTATAAGACCTGGACCTATTTTTAGGTTCGCAAAACGTTCGCAAATCGTTCGCATTGAATAAGACGTCGTTCGGTCGTTCGCAGTAGAAACGAACGCAATAGCGAAGAAAAAACGATCGCAAATGCGATCATAAGTAACAATTATCATTCCATAGAAATGAGTGAGCGTTTTCAGGTCTTTCGCAATAGCGGTCGTTTGATGGAAGATTGGTGGCACAGGAATATGTACAAGCAGCCCTGCTATAAGCCTATAAATGATGGAAGATTGGTGGCACAGGAATATGTACAAGCAGCCCTGCTATAAGCCTATAAATGATGGAAGATTGGTGGCACAGGAACATGTACAAGCAGCCCTGCTATAAGCCTATAAATGATGGAAGATTGGTGGCACAGGAATATGTACAAGCAGCCCTGCTATAAGCCTATAAATGATGGAAGATTGGTGGCACAGGAATATGTACAAGCAGCCCTGCTATAAGCCTATAAATGATGGAAGATTGGTGGCACAGGAATATGTACAAGCAGCCCTGCTATAAGCCTATAAATGATGTAAGATTGGTGGCACAGGAATATGTACAAGCAGCCCTGCTATAAGCCTATAAATGATGGAAGATTGGTGGCACAGGAATATGTACAAGCAGCCCTGCTATAAGCCTATAAATGATGGAAGATTGGTGGCACAGGAATATGTACAAGCAGCCCTGCTATAAGCAGTTACCATGTTAGTTAATGCTGGCTAATCCCCCGTCACATATATCTGGCACAGTAAAAACTCATGTATGAACTGATCCCATTCACTTGAGTGGCGCAGTCCATAATATCCGGTTGATCAATCTGGATGCCGGATCGCAGAGAGAGAGGGAGAAAGAAAGAGAGAGAGAGAGAGAGAGAGAGAGGAAGGGAGTGAGAGAGAGGAAGAGGAGGGGAGTGAGAGAGAGAGAGAGAGAGAGAGAGAGAGAGAGGAAGAGGTGGGGAGAGAGTGAGATAGAGAGAGAGGGAAAGGGGGAGAGAGAGGGAAAGAGGGTGGGAGGAAGAGAGAGAGGTAGAAAGAGAAAGGGAGAGAGGGAGAGAGAGGTAGAAAGAGAAAGGGAGAGGGAGAGAGAAAGAGAGAGAGAGAGACGGAGAGAGAGAGGGGGGTGAGAGGGAGAAAGAGAGGGAGAGAGAGAGAGAGAGAGGGGGAGAGACGGAGAGAGAGAGGGGGGTGAGAGGGAGAAAGAGAAAGGGAGAGAGAGAGGGAGAGAGAAAGAGAGAGGGAGAGACGGAGAGAGAGAGGGGGGTGAGAGGGAGAAAGAGAGGGAGAGAGAGAGGGTGAGAGGGAGAAAGAGAGGGAGAAAGAGAAAGGGAGAGAGGCAGAGAGAGAGAGGGGGGAGAGAGGAAGAGAGAGAGAGGGGGGGAGAGGAAGAGAGAGAGGGAGAAAGAGAGAGAGAGAGATGGAGAGAGAGAGAGAGAGTGGGGAAAGAAGGAAAGAGAGGGAAAGAGAGAGAGAGCTTGCAGAGTATTATTTCCTGTTAGGTTGGGTTCACACTACGTTCTTGCAATCCATTCTTTTTTTCATTCCATTTTGCAAAAAACAAATAAAAAAACAGATGTATTTGTGTGCATCCGTTTTGATCTGTTTTTCCATTGACTTTCATTATAAAAAAAAAAAAGGATCAAAACCCATCTGTTTATTTTAAACGTACACAAAAAACTTGGTTGATCAAACTTTTGTGTACGTTGAAATAAGCTGATGTATTTCTATCCTTCTTTTTTTTATAATAGAAGTCAATAGAAAAACTGGTCAAAATGGATGCACACAAATGTATCCATGTTTTAATCTGGATTGCAGAAACGCAGTGTGAACCCAGCCGTATACATAAATCAATGGATACAATGGTATTTAAAAAAACAAGTCCTTCCCTGTCAATAATATCATGTAAATAAGAAAGTAATAAATAATCTATTGTCCTAATATTCTGATGCTGAGACGTACGAGATGAGAGATGTCTGTGTCTGCTGGTAAATGAATCGCCCGCGCTTCTCTTGCAGTCAGAGTTGAAGTATATAAAGGTAAATACAGCAGTGACGCAGCTCTGTCAGTGCTGACTCTGTCTCTTGTCACCTCCCTCGATGACTCGGAAAGCATATAACCTCGCTGGCCGTCGTTATCTCACACAACTCCATTGCTTTTATTCTGTCTGTGACTACATCTGATCAGTACCATATAATGCTGTGCCGATCACCTGTATGGAGGTTCCATCTGACCGCTGTTTAGTAGTATTATTCAGTCACCAAATGGCAGGGCTTTCAATAGATGTGTTGTGATATTATGCAGTAGTTGTATGGTGGTATTATTAAGTAGCTCAATAGTGGTATTATTCATGTATGGCGGTAGTATAACTCTATGGCAGTATTGTTCAGTCACTGTATGCGGTAGTATAACTCTATGGTGGTATTAGTCATGTATGGCGGTAGTATAACTCTATGGCGGTATTATTCATGTATGGCAGTAGTATAACTCTATGGTGGTATTATTCATGTATGGCGGTAGTATAACTCTATGGTGGTATTATTCACGTATGGCGGTAGTATAACTCTATGGTGGTATTATTCATGTATGGCGGTAGTATAACTCTATGGTGGTATTATTCATGTATGGCGGTAGTATAACTCTATAGTGGTATTATTCATGTATGGTGGTAGTATAACTCTATGGTGGTATTATTCATGTATGGCGGTAGTATAACTCTATGGTGGTATTATTCATGTATGGCGGTAGTATAACTCTATGGTGGTATTATTCAGTCACTGTATGGTGTTAGTATAACTCTATAGTGGTATTATTCATGTATGGCGGTAGTATAACTCTATGGTGGTATTATTCATGTATGGCGGTAGTATAACTCTATGGTGGTATTATTCATGTATGGCGGTAGTATAACTCTATGGTGGTATTATTCATGTATGGCGGTAGTATAACTCTATGGTGGTATTATTCAGTCACTGTATGGTGTTAGTATAACTCTATAGTGGTATTATTCATTCACTGTGTGGTGATATTATAACTGTATGGTGGTATTATTCATTTATTGTATGTGGTAGTATAACTCTCTGGCACTATTATTCATTCACTGTATGGTGGTAGTATAACTCTATGGTAACATAACTCTATGGTGGTACTATTCATTTATTGTATGTGGTAGTATAACTCTATGGCGGTATTATTCAAACAGAGACAGACTCAGGAGGGATGGTAAGTGGGAAAACTGTGTTTTTAATTGATTGATTTTTTTATTTTTATTTATTAGCGCCGGAGTACCCCTTTAAGCAATGTTATTTTTATTGCATTGAAGAAGTAAAGTTGAATACTGTTTAAAGGGGTAGTGCGGCGGTAAAGAATTATTGACAGAATAACACACATTACAAAGTTATACAACTTTGTACTGTATGTTATGTCTGTGAATGGCCCCCTTCCCCGTGTCCCACCACCCCCACCCGTGTACCCGGAAGTGTGGTGCGCTATACATTACCTGTCACGTGCCGACTCGTCTCCGATCTTCAGTCTGCAATGTCGTCTTCGGGCGGCCGGGCCGAATCCCTCTGAGCGTCCTGAGTGCCGTCCGCCCTCTTCAGCGTCATCGGCTAGTCAGCCGCGATTGGCTGAGCATAACTGTGCTCAGCCAATTGCGGCTGAGCATCTGATGACGCTGAAGAGGGCGGCCGGCACTCAGGACACTCGGAGGGATTCGGCCCGGCCGCCCGAAGACGACATCGCAGACTGAAGATCGGAGACGAGTCGGCATGTGACAGGTATGTATAGCGCACCACACTTCCGGGTACACGGGTGGGGGTGGTGGGACACGGGGAAGGGGGCCATTCACAGACATAACATACAGTACAAAGTTGTATAACTTTATAATGTGTGTTATTCTGTGAATAATTCTTTACCGCCGCACTACCCCTTTAAAGTGGGACTCTATCATCTCTGCCGCCGCACCTGCACCTACAATGGAAACCTCGGTTTTCCTTTAAACCCCAATCCCATGCTACATATCAAACACTTTATATTAGAATCCCATTATTATTATTATACAAGACTATATTTTATCTGCAGAAATACATTTTTAACTCCGCATTACAATTAATTTTACGCCCCGGTGTACCTTGACAGCTTCTGCTTTTAACCAAGTGAAAAAAAAAAGGAGCTGGAGACAGATGTTTAATTTAGGAAGCTACGGCAGCCGAAGAAGAAGAAGAGGTGGGAGAGCTCACTTATTCATTCCGCACGAGTCTTGGGCCGGGAGATGCCACCAGCCCATCTTCTGATTGAAACCTTTTAAAGGTGGTGAACGCCTCTCGTCCACTATATCTCATCATTTTTGCTGTATCTTTCAAGAAGCGATGTCATTTTAAGTCCATCTAACGACTCCTCTCATCTCACCCCCCCCCCCACCCTCAGACCGGCATAGCGTCTGGACTCATTTATTATGAAAATTGACGTCTTTGATAATAAATCGACTTTTTAGGTCGATGTAATCTTTTTACCAGATGTGACGCTCCCCCGGTTGGACTTTGTTATCTAATGGCTCAAAGCTCCCAGCTGAGGTGCGGACGGCGCTGCAGGCGACGATAAGATTCACTCCGGCTGACGGAACTCGCAAGACTCTGAAGTGAGGAGGAAGTCTCTTCTTTTAATATACAGCTCAAACCTCTACAGGACTCATTACCTCGTGTCACACATGTCAATTAGAAGATGGCATCGACGGAGTCGGAGGCATCAAGCTGTTTTAGTTGACTTCTTTTAGTCAAAATTTTAAGGAAATATTCCAACCTTTGGAGAATTTAGGATGTTTGTACAATGTACATCACCCAAGGTCACAATAACAGATAATAGATGCCTGTGTAGTTACATAGGAACATAGAAGATTGTCGGACGAAAACAGTCCACCTGGTCCATCTAGTCGGCCCTTTTAGTATTTCCCTTCTTATTATCTTAGGATAGATACTGTATTTTCCGGCTTATAAGACGACTTTTTAATCCCGGAAAATCGGGGTTAAAGTCGGGAGTCGTCTTATACGTCGGGTATGGTGGGGGGGCTCAAAAATGGCCGCATCCCCACCGTTTGGGGCGACTACTATAAAAAAAACTATAAAAAACCCAAACCTTTTACTCACCTAGGGCCCGTTACCATCCTCTGTGCGCCTCCCGTACCGTTCCCGGCGCAGGCAGTGTGACGCACACTACCTGCGTCGAGGACGGAGATCGACGAACCTTTGCAGCCTGTGCAGCTGAGCGTCTCAATGGAGAGGCTCAGAGATGCTTAGCTGCTGGGAGAGCTTCGGGAGAATGAGAGAGGCTTCGGGAACTTCCGACGCCTCTCTCATTCTTCCGAAGCTCTCCCAGCAGCCAAGCGTCTCCGAGCCTCTCCGATGAGATGCTTGGCTGTCTGAAAGAGGTTCGTTGATCTCCGTCCCCGGCGCAGGTAGTGTACGTCACACTGCCTGCACCAGGAATGGTACGGGAGGTGCTCGGAGGACGGGAGCCAGCATACATATATATATATATATATATATATATATATATATATATACACACACACAGCCCAGCATACTATTATATATATACAGACCAGCATACCATTATATATATATATATATATATATATGTATGTATATATATATATATATATATATATATATACAGCCCAGCATACCATTATATATATACAGCCCAGCATACCATTATATATATACACAGCTCAGCATACCATTATATATATATACAGCCCAGCATACCATTATATATATATACAGCCCAGCATACCATTATATATACAGGCCAGCATACCATTATATATATACATCCTAGCATACCATTATATATATATATATATATATATATATACACAGCTCAGCATACCAATATATATATATATGTATATATATATATATATATATATATATATATACAGCCCAGCATAACATTATATATACAGCCCAGAATACCATTATATATACAGTCCAGCATACATTATGTATATAAAGCCCAGCATACCATTATATACATACAGCCCAGCATACCATTGTGTATATATACAGCCCATCATACCATGATATATATATATATATATATATATTATATATATACATATATATACACAGACCGGCATACCATTATATATACAGCCCAGCATACCATTATATATATACAGACCGGCATACCATTATATATACAGCCCAGCATACCATTATATATATATATACAGCCTAGCATACCATTATATATATACAGCCCAGCATACCATTAGCTTTCTCCACTGCCTGGTTGCACTAGTGACTTATGTTAAAGCTGTCAGAAATCACTACCCCTAAATCCTTCTCTTCTGAAGTCTTTGCCAACACACAACTGCCGATATGATACTAAGGATTTCTTCTCCCCAAGTGCATTATTTTACGTTTGAAAACATTGAACTGCAGAGACATATAGAGATCATAAGTATACTTTCCATTTAGTGAGTCATATGGCCGTGTTACAGATCCGTCTTGTATAGATCCACCATATGTCGCCATAAACTGCTGTTTTACCAGTCTATGATTTGATATTTGGATGGGGTTCAACTATTCATAAGGAATTTATGAGAAAAACAATGAACAATAATTCACTTAACACCAGTTTATAGAGAATACCTCCTCGGAAAGCATTGATTCTGGGGTGACTATATTGCCTCACATATTGAGGTACATTGACTTTCTGTAACACAGAGCTATAGTACATTGTCAGAAAGAAAACCCCAAAACCATTTACCTATGCCTCTGGCTATGGCCAGTAAGACAATATGATCTTTAAAGGGGTCTTCTCCTCTCAGCAAGATATCACCTATGCGCAGGATGGGGGTGGGGGTGGTTTACAACTGCCGGGACCCCACCAATCCGCTAGTTATACCCCGTCTTATCGATAGTAAGTAACTTTTTGAATTAACAATACCGCATTTGAATGATGAGCGTTTATTTCCATTGACATCTGAATATAGAACCTAACATTTTACATGGCGGTATCGTTTTTCACACTGCAGCAGTAGCACAATGAACTAGAACCACCAACGCAGACAAACCACTTCGTTTTCACGTTCCCCGCGGCTTACTATAATTATTTTAGCAATCAGCAATGAACAAAACATTTCAGAGGTTGCTAGACATAGATATTTCCTGATCCTGTGAGTATTATTTAAATGTATCAATAAATTGTAAGCAAGAACTTTTATTTGTGGCTAGGCCTGTGGCTTACAGATTGCACGAATTCACTAAAAAGTAAATTTTTGGATTTCGGTAAGCTAACCTTAACGTACCCTTGATTTCCTTCATGGTGATGCCGTGTGATTCATTGTTCTACTGTTAAGGGGTTTGCTGTTGCAGTAGCAGCGAAGGAGAAGAGTTGGGATGCTTCCCGCTATTGGGAATCAGCATTAGAGTCTGTGATACTGCCAAGTTCTAAATAAGTTGGCTAAGTCTACTGTTCAAGGAATCTAAACGCCTTGGTGGAGCACCCTGGAGAATAGGTAAAGCTAAAGCAGCTGGTTCACTCTGTGAACTGAAAGTTTTAACATCTGTAAACCCCAGTGCAACTACTATCAAATCACTTCAGTTATTTATTATACAAACTTTATATAAAAATAATATATATTAAAAACTACGGGCCACGCGTTGTTTAGGTCCCCTTTTGATTCAAAGCTCTTACACATTGAGGAATGCAGTCCTTGAAGATGCACGGCCGCAAAGGGGCTGTGATCGCAAGCAGTTTGTAACGACTGGAGTCGTGGATGCGCTGTACCGCTGGTAGCGATGGTGCAAGCCGCACCAGGGAGTGAAGTCTAAATGGCCGCGAGCCTAGACCAGTGCCCCCCCCCAAACGGGATGGGATTGCTGGGGCAGGTGACCCTCAGGTTGCTACCCAAGGCTTGGTTTGCTAGCAAAGGCGGGCAAGGTGCAGCTGGATGCGCCATGACCCAGTTTGCAATATTCTCAGAGCATTATTTCCCAGTAAAGGTATGTTCGCACACATTGCTGTTTTATTGCGACAACGCAATGGAGGACGGCTGGAGGACGGCAATTAAATGATTGATTACTGCAATGAAATGATCAATTACTGCAATGCAAGATGCATTCACATTGCAAATTCATTGCATTACTGCATGTGTGCATGTGCCTAACCATGCATAGCTGATAATATCATGAGCAAAAGATAATAATATAATTAGCCTAATGGTCCTTTTACACAGAGCGATATTGAGGCAACAATTTTTTTTTTTTATACCGATCAGCGTTTAGAGATAAAGAGATAAATCGTTGAAAAGAATCGTTATTGCGATCGTTTTAAGATCGCATAAGCCAATCTCACACATAGGGTGAATCGGAGAAAGACTGTTTACACAAAGTGATCTGTTAATTTTCAGCAAACGACCAACGACTGTTTGAGAACTTGTTGAAAGACCAAGATGAACGATTTCTCGCTTAATCGTTTGCTGTGTTCACATGAGCTGATTATCACTGAAATGCAATCGTTATCGCGAAAATGTGAATGATAATTGCTCCATGTAAGGCCGGGTTCACACTACGTTTTTGCAATATGTTTTTTTCATCTTTTTTTGCAAAAAACGGATGGAAAACTGATTAAAAAAACAGATTCAACTGTGTGCATCCGTTTTGGTCCGTTTTTTTAGCATACAAAAAACGTGGTTGACCTCATTTTTGTGTCCGTAAAAAAGACGGATCCGTTTTGATCTGTTTTTTATAATGCAAGTCAATGGAAAAACGGATCAAAATGGATGCACACAATTGCATCAGTTTTTTTTTGCAAAAAACGGATTGCAAAAACGTAGTGTGAACCCAGCCTTAAAGGACCATAAGTTAATTGCCCTAAGTTGATCTACAACCTGTAGAATGAACAGGTATCTTTCCTGTGATTAACCTTCCCGGCATTACAAAGTTGCCTTGATGACTTGTTTACATCAGTTGTCTCACAAGGGAGGAGAAGGAGGGGGAGACAGAGAGAAAGGCTTACACAGATTTTTGTGTCTTTGGTAGAAAGCAGCAGCTCAGAACTGGGGGAAGGAGACAAATTAGATAATAACAAGTATGAATCATTAGACTCACGATGGGCAGCCACATATGAAAAGTTATGTTTCAGTGGAACACTGCTTTAGGCCGCATTCACACGTTCCGTGTTCTGCATGGAACACGGACGTAGAATGCATGTAACAGACTCCCCCCCCCCGTCCGGGCAGCATCTGTAAGTAGATGCTGAGAGCGGGGGAACTGTATGCAAATGCGCCGTGCTGGAATGACAGCGCCGCACACCTGCTTCATTACAGCGCGGCATTGAATAGCGGCCGCAGAAAACCATATCAGTGCACACTAGGGAGCGTGCGGCTACAGCCGATCACTCCATAGTGTGCTGTGGGGAGTTCTGATGGATGCGCCCGCATCAGAAGTCTGCGGCTGCAAAGATCATCTGGCCAGTACTGCAGTACCGGCCGGGATGATCTTTTCAGAGACCGGACGTTGCGTGACCCGGCCAGGTCATGGAACGGCCAGTCTCTTACATAGTCTGCACATGGCCTAAAGGTGTAAGGTGTGGCCTCCATGAATCCGACTTCTTTTCCCAGTAAATTTCACAGATGCCTAATTGGATAGTCAATGTCCTGGAACGTCAACTCTTTGCCCACTGCCATTAGAGAATACCAATGCCATAAAGGGTGTACTTGGTCGAGATGTTTTGGTAGATAGTATATGTCAAAATATCACTCACATGAATGGCAGAACATTGCCTTGAGCATCACCATGCTTCTACTTCCTTTCCAGGTAAACCTGCTCCTAGCTTCCTTCGCAATATATGTTCCACTTCTGGTCCTCAATTCACATCTTCATGCACAGGACCATGCAATGTACATTGCATCGCATGTTCCTGTGTATAAACATGTGTAGTGAAATATATATATATATATATATATATATGTACATTACCGTTCAAAAGTTTGGGGTCACATTGAAATGTCCTTATTTTTGAAGGAGAAGCACTGTACTTTTCAATGAAGATAACTTTAAACTAGTCCTAACTTTAAACAAATACACTCTATACATTGCTAATGTGGTAAATGACTATTCTAGCTGCAAATGTCTGTTTTTTGGT
Organism: Dendropsophus ebraccatus; assembly: GCF_027789765.1. Classification (NCBI taxonomy): domain Eukaryota; kingdom Metazoa; phylum Chordata; class Amphibia; order Anura; family Hylidae; genus Dendropsophus; species Dendropsophus ebraccatus. The sequence continues at coordinate 17,969,011 of NC_091456.1, read as the reverse complement.
GCAATATCTACATAGGTGTATAGAGGCCCATTTCCAGCAACTATCACTCCAGTGTTCTAATGGTACAATGTGTTTGCTCATTGGCTCAGAAGGCTAATTGATGATTAGAAAACCCTTGTGCAATCATGTTCACACATCTGAAAACAGTCTAGCTCGTTACAGAAGCTACAAAACTGACCTTCCTTTGAGCAGATTGTGTTTCTGGAGCATCACATTTGTGGGGTCAATTAAATGCCCAAAATGGCTAGAAAAAGAAAACTTTCATCTGAAACTCGACAGTCTATTCTTGTTCTTAGAAATGAAGGCTATTCCATGCGAGAAATTGCTAAGAAATTGAAGATTTCCTACAACGGTGTGTACTACTCCCTTCAGAGGACAGCACAAACAGGCTCTAACCAGAGTAGAAAAAAAAGTGGGAGGCTGCGATGCACAACTAAGCAAGAAGATAAGCACATTAGAGTCTCTAGTTTGAGAAACAGACGCCTCACAGGTCCCCACCTGGCATCTTCATTAAATAGTACCCGGAAAACACCAGTGTCAACATCTACAGTGAAGAGGCGGCTGCGGGATTTTGGGCTTCAGGGCAGAGTGGCAAAGAAAAAGCCATATCTGAGACTGGCCAATAAAAGAAAAAGATTAAGATGGGCAAAAGAACACAGACATTGGATAGAGGAAGACTGGAAAAAAGTGTTGTGGACGGATGAATCCAAGTTTGAGGTGTTTGGATCACAAAGAAGAACGTTTGTGAGACGCAGAACAAATGAAAAGATGCTGGAAGAATGCCTGACGCCATCTGTTAAGCATGGTGGAGGTAATGTGATGGTCTGGGGTTGCTTTGGTGCTGGTAAGGTGGGAGATAAAGGTAAAAGGGATTCTGAATAAGGAAGGCTATCACTCTGCACCGCCATGCCATACCCAGTGGACAGCGCTTGATTGGAGCCAATTTCATCCTACAACAGGACAATGACCCTAAACACACCTCCAAATTGTGCAAGAACTATTTACAGCAGAAGCAGCAGCTGGTATTCTATCATAGGTAATGGAGTGGCCAGCGCAGTCACCAGATCACCACCCCATTGAGCTGTTGTGGGAGCAGCTGGACCGTATGGTACGCCAGAAGTGCCCATCCAACCAATCCAACTTGTGGGAGCTGCTTCTAGAAGCGTGGGGGGCAATTTCTCCAGCTTACCTCAACAGATTAATAGCTAGAATGCCAAAGGTGTGCAATGCTGGAATTGCTGCAAAAGGAGGATTCTCTGACGAAAGCAAAGTGTGATGTAAGAACAATGTTATTTCAAATACAAATCATTATTTCTAACCTTGTCAATGTTTTGACTCTATTTTTCGTTCATTTCACAACGTATGGTGGTAAATAAGTGTTGACTTTTCATGGAAAACACAAAATTGTTTGGGTGACCCCAAACTTTTGAACGGTAGTGTGTGTATATATTACTCTGGGAGCTTTGCTGTGCAATCGGACCAGATGGGCTTGCCTGCCATCCCCATGTGCAGCAATCAGCCTTAGGCAGTCAGTGACCCTATCGCGGGTTCACTGGTTGTCCTTACTAGGATCACTTATGCTAAACATTAACCACTGTATACCAGGAACCCCCAACAAGACCTGTTGGTTTGGAGATGTTCTGATATATCTCTTCCCTTGACGGATGCCATCATCACAAGATATTCAACATTTTTTCTTTCCCTTTAGTATCATGGCTGATCAGTTAATGGGCTATTCTGTTCAGAATTAACTTTTAATATGTTGCTGCCCAGACACAGAACATAACAAACCGGCAATTCTTACCTCTCTGTGCTCCTCTTACCGCATCTTTGGTCCCCGGCTGATCAATCCCGCCTCCACTTCCAAGATGGACTGGTCTGGCAGTGACAGCTTGCTCAGCCAATCACTGGTAGGGAGCCTGTCCCATCCTAGTCAGTGATTGGCTGAGAGGGTTGTCACTGCCAGATGAGCCTGTCTTAAAAGTGGAGGTGGGATTGTCCAGCCAGGGACCAATAATGACATAAAAGGACACCAGGGGAGCACAGAGGTAAGAATAGGCCTGTGGGCAGCAACATATAAGGCTTCGTTCCCACTGAGCAAAACTAGCGGAATTCCGCAGAGGAATTGTCTGCCGTGGAATGCCGTTAGCCTCCCTCTCATAATGGGAGTCTATGGGAGGTGTGCGCTCCTGCTTTGTCCGCGCTGAAGAATGAACATGTTCATTCTTCATCGCGGAGAGACGCTGTGAGAACAGCAGCGCGCGCCACCCATAGACTCACATCAGGCAGGCTAACGGCGAAATTGTCCGCTGCGGAATTCCGCTAGTTTTGCTCAGTGTGAACCCGGCCTAAAAGTTAATACTAAGTGGAATACCCTTTTAAAGGGAACGTGTCAGCATGAAAATGCTACCTAACCTATCAGCATCAGGTTATAGAGCCGACGGAGCTGAGCAGAGTGATATATATCTTTATAGGAAAGGATTCAGTATACTTGTGTATATTGATGTTTCCATGCTAAAGAGTCCAGTCCATTGAGTGACTCCGCCCACTGGACTCCTTAACACAGAATGATCAGGGATTTCAATCAACAAGTTACAAGTTATACAGAATCTTTTCCCACAAAGATATATATCAATCTGCTCAGCTCTTCATTCTCTAACACATCCTTTAGGATACTTGTGTGTGTATATATCTATAACAAAAACACAACTAGGGTCTGTAAAATAATTGTGTGCACATCCAAATGTACATACAGGGGTAGATTTATCAAACATGGTGTAAAGTGAAACTGGCCCAGTTGCCCCTAGCAACCAATCAGATTCCACCTTTCATTCCTCACAGACTCTTTGGAAAATGAAAGGTGGAATCTGATTGGTTGCTAGGGGCAACTGAGCCAGTCTCACTTTACACCATGTTTGATAAATCTCCCCCATGTTGTTATATGTACATTTAGAGGTGCAGACCATTATATTCCAGCTCTAGTGGTGTTTGTTGTAGGAATTTAGATCAGGTAGGAAAGCACTTGCATTCTGTTGTTTCATACTATTGTGGCTCCTGTCCATTTTCTGTATTATCTATCTATCTATTCTATCATCTATCTATCTATCTATCTATCTATCTATCTATCTATCTATCTCCTATCTATCTCCCTATCTATCTATCTATCTATCTATCTATCTATCTATCTATTCTATCATCTACCTACCTACCTATCTATCTATCTATCTATCTCCTATCTATCTATCTATCTATCTCCTATCTATCTATCTATCTATCTCCTATCTATCTATTATCTATCTATCTCCTATCTATCTATCTATCTATCTATCTATCTATCTATCTATCTATCTATTCTATCATCTATCTATCTATCTATCTATCTATCTATCTATCTATCTATCTCCTATCTATCTATCTATCTATCTATCTATCTATCTATCTATCTCCTATCTATCTATCTATCTATCTATCTATCTATCTATCTATCTATCTATCTATCTATCTCCTATCTATCTATCTATCTCCTATCTATCTATCTATCTATCTCCTATCTATCTATTATCTATCTATCTATCTATCTATCTATCTATCTATCTCCTATCTATCTATCTATCTATCTATCTATCTACCTATCTATCTATCTATCTATCTCCTATCTATCTATCTATCTATCTATCTATCTATCTATCTATCTATCTCCTATCTATCTATCTATCTATCTATCTATCTATCTATCTATCTATCTCCTATCTATCTATCTATCTATCTATCTATCTATCTATCTATCTATCTATCTATCTATCTATCCAGGCCCGGATTGGTAATCTGGCCAATCCGGGGAGGCTGCCTAGTGTGTGTGTTAAAATCGTATATTAATGTAAACCAGTAGCGCAGCGGCTGCACGCCACCACGCTGCCTATAAATCATCTGAAGAGGGCCGCTTCCTGACACTGGGGGCCGCGGCTTCTGACACTGTCATCCTGTCACACTGCAGTGAGGGGAGCGCTTCTGGACGCTTCTGGACGCTGCAGAGCAGTCGCTGACGGCACGGAGGAGGAGGGGGAGACAGGGCCAGCTGCTGCCTGAGTAACCACTCACATGTCGGGAGGCAAGCAGGGGAGAAGAGGAGCTCTGGCTGATACTGTGGGAACACTGAAGCAGTGAGCTCCCCTGCAGGCAGATTCCCCTGGGCCGGTTGGTGAGTCCCTGTAGGGGCTGCTCTCCTCTGATCCCCAGCCCCAGACAGGTGAAGAAGCCGATTTTCATACAAGGTCCTGACCTGGGATGTCTTCTATGTGTCCCGATTGGCTCCGCCCCCTGACCTTAGTCCCGCCCCCGCACTGGCTCGCGATGCCGTTGGGGATAATGCCGGATTACCCATCCTCCTCTAGGGGTCACCTCAGGCCGCTCCTCAGCTCCCTCCGCCCGCCCCCAGGCCTCCCAGAAGGAGGTGAGTTAGTTGCAATGCTGTTTTTTATGGCAGCAATTCCATATTGATAAAAGTACAGGTGACAGGAATAGGGGCTGAAATTCTGCCCCCATATCTACAGTACACAGAGGATTAGTGACCCTGGGCGGTCATTTCAGTAGCTGTTCCTGTCATCCCATTGATGTGACTCTTGTGGGGGCTAAATCAGTCTCTATAGAGGCCATAACACTAGGAGGTAAAGGGAAACTATGGGGCATAACCAACCAACCTGCTGATACCCCTGCAGCTGCGTACCTCATGTCTGTGACAATGACCCCCAGAGCGCCCTCTCACCCCACCTGCCGCCTCATTCAGTGACGCCTACCTTTGTACAGATGCCTGCTGTTCCTGCACATGCACATCAATGTCCGCAGCTGCAGGGGTATCAGCGAGTTTGTTTGCAACTCACCTCTATTGTCCCCTGATGCATGCAGTACAGGTTAGATGAATCATGATTTCTGGTCTGGTTTTTAATTTATAGGTATGTGCACACTATGAAATTTGGGTGGAAATATCAAGCGGAATCCGGGTGGCGGTTCCACCTGTCCCATAAGATCAATGATATTCTGAAGCTCAATCTACCCAAAGAATTGACATGTCAATATCATTGAGTCTATGGAAGAGGCGGAACTTCATGTGGGGACCGCCGCACAAACTCTTCTTGAAATTTCCATCAAATTCCGTAGTGTAAACATACCCTTACTGTGTAAGTATAGAGTTGTGGCTGCCTACAGGAATGAGGGGCCAAGAATGCCTCAGCAAGAAAGACATTGTCATGGTGGTCGGAGGCAGGTGAAAAAGGAAACAATGGGGAACATTTATTAAGTCCGGCGTTTTTTGCACCAGGCTTAAAAATGTTCCCCCAGCTCTGACAGTAGGCAGATTTATGTAGAGGCGCACTGACTAAATAAATCCTAAGCGCACGGAGGGAAACCTACACCAGCTCTGAGCGCCCCCCTTCTGCCCCTTCCCTGCCCCCCTGGTGCAAGTGGCGTAAACTGGGCTTTCACGAATAAATTCATTCGCATCTGCCCGTTTTACGACGAAATAAGAACTTTTTACATAATAATAACATAACATAATTGATAAATTCCCCATGACTTCAAACAGAAAGGACGTTCTCTGTGAGTCTCAGATTATAGAGACCCTGTCACCTCCCCTGACCTGTACAGTACATCCTTTTTATTTCCCACAGCATAATAATTCTGGAGCATTTTGACTTAGAACTCTGTGTTGTAATGTCCCTCTGTTATTCCTCCTGGAAATATCTATGTAAGGTCGGCTCTACATGGAGACTTTTGTAACACAATGGGGCGAGATTTATCAAACATGGTGTGAAGTGAAACTGGCTCAGTCGCCTCCGGCAACCAATCAGATTCCACCTCTCATTCCTCACAGACCCTTTGGAAAATGAAAGGTGGAATCTGATTGGGGCAACTGAGCCAGTTTCTCTTTACACCATGTTTGATAAATCTCCCTCAATGTCTTCATTTTACCTATGAGGCTCCGCCTCCAATGAACAGCAATCCATTTAGTTGTGGAAGGCTGCCGTCACTCATTAGTTAATATGTATTGGGTGCCATCATATTCCTGTCCCTGGACACTGTACTGTGTGGGGACACGGCACTATGACAAAGAGAATATTTATATCCAGACATTCATATATTTCCAGGATGAATAAAAGAGGATCAAGATGCTCTGGAATCATTAATGGATAATACATTTATATACTTGTATTTCCTAAAGCAGACTGGTTAGGAAAAGTGGCAGATTCTTTATTAGCCTATGTTCCCACGCAGTATTTTTGCAACCAAAACCAGGAGTGGATTGAAAACACAGAAAGGATCTGTTCACACACTGCTGAAATTGAGTGGATGGCCGCCATTTATTGGCAAATAGCCGCCATTATTTCAAAACACTGGCAGTTGATTTGAAATAATGGCCGTGATTTGAAAAAATTTGCCACTGCAAAAAACTGACCAAAATGGCAGTGTGATAATACTTTCCAGTGCACCTATGTATTATGTGTTATATGGTTCTTTGTGTAGTGATAGTGAAGATGTGACGGGATGTGAAGGGATGTGACCTAGTAAGTCAGAGTTTGCCACAGCTTGCATTCCGCTCTGCATTAAAGGGCTACTCTGGCTATATCAACTGGTGTCAGAAAGTTATAAAGATTTGTAATTTATTTTTGTTTAAAAATCTCCACTCTTCCAGTACTTATTAGCTGCTGTATGTCCTGCAGGAAGTGGTGTATTCTCTCCAGTGTGATACAGTGCTCTCTGCTGCCCCCTTTGACCATGTCAGGAACTGTCCAGAGCAGGAAAGGTTTTCTATGGGGATTTGCTGCTGCTCTGGACAGTTCCTGACATGGGCAGAGGTGGCAGCAGAGAGCAGTGTGTCAGACTGGAGAGAATACACCACCTCCAGCAGGACATACAGCAGCTGATAAATACTGGAAGGTTTGAGATTTTTTAAATAGAAGTAATTTACAAATCTGTATAACTTTCTGACACCAGTTTAAAAAAACAAGATATTTGCCGGAGTACACCTCCTTCATTTGATAATTGGCTTGTCTAATAGGTCCTTATCACAGAAACCTCAGCTCATCTTATCTTTTGTGTGGGCAGTCAAATATATCGCTATTGCCCACACATCTCACTGGACAATAGCAATATATTTCAATCGCCACATGAACAATACAGTGATCGTTTGTGCGGTCCGGCTGCTCGATTACTCGTACCTTCTGAGGGCACTGCATTGTATGTGGGCTGGTAGGGTTTGACTGCCAGGGCTGCTTTTTAGTCCCAGTCCGGCCCTGTATCTATCTATCTCCTATCTATCTATCATCTATCTATCTCCTATCTATCTATCTATCTATCTATCTATCTATCTATCTATCTATCTATCTCCTATCTATCTATCTATCTACCTACCTATCTCCTATCTATCTATCTCCTATCTATCTCCTATCTATCTATCTCCTATCTATCTATCCATCTATCTCCTATCTATCTATCTATCTATCTATCTATCTATCTATCTCCTATCTATCTACTATCTATCTATCTATCTATCTATCTATCAATCATCTATCTATCTATCTATCTATCTATCTATCTATCTATCTATCATCTATCTATCTATCTATCTATCTATCTATCTATCTATCTACAAAACATATGCAAATCCCCATAGAAAACCTCTCCTGCTTTGGACAGTTCCTGACATGGACAGGAGGTGGCAGCAGAGAGCACTGTGTCAGAGAGACACTAGAGAGAATACACCACTTCCTGCAGGACATACAGCATCTGATAAGTACTGGAAGACTGTAGATTTTTAAAAAAAAATAGAAGTAAATTACAAATCTATATAACTTTCTGAAACCAGTTGATTTGAAAGAAAAAGATTACCCCGAATAATCCCTTAAATGGAATTATGTTTAAAATTTACATGATGCATAACAATCCACATTTGGTTAGATGTGATAATATAAATCCCCTTTCTTTAGCTGGATCATGTTACAATATCTACTTATGGAGGCTATTGTTTAACCTGCGCCCTTTCCTTTAGGCATAATATCACAGCGTAAAAGTGAAAAATAAAAAAAGTAGGGTGATATGCTTGAATGACGAAGGTGGCTCACACCGCGCATCCGAAATTCGCACATCCACGTTTTTTGAGCAAAAAGCTACTTGAAATTCAGCGAACAAAAGGCTAAACACTCATTATACAAAGAGCTTCCTTTGCTTAACATCCTGAGTAACAGTGACAGCTCAAGAGACAAAAATAAAAGATCCCGGCTTCAAGGCAGATGTGTTGGGAATATAATGTACAATGGAACAGGTTGATGATGGAAAATGTCGCTGGTGATGTCATCTCTTTGCGTCCACCAGGGGGAGCTGTGGTAGTATTTATTAAGCTGAGGCTAAACGCTATTGTGTAGTCAGGAAAGGTCACAAATTATTGGATCAAAAGATAATTAAAAATATGGAAAAGAATAAAAAACACTCATGTGAAAATGTAGACTGACGGTGTCATCGTGAATGACAAGAAAATCGGAGTGTTGTTCTGGCATTTAATGTTGCATTCTCAATGGCTGCCGGCGAGCTGAACTCCTGTTACTGATACTCAGAGACATGTACAAAGCGAGGAAGATGAACCTACTGATGAGCCACTTTTCCCCCAGTCCAGCATCCTCCCTCTGACTAATGTGACATCCCTGGATCAGTCACTGTTAAAGGGGAACTCCAGCAAAATATGTTTTAAGTGATACCAGAAAATTATATAGATTTATAATTTACTTCTATTTAAAAATCTCAAGTCTTCCCATACTTATCAGCTGCTGTATGTCCTGCACGAAATGGTATTTTCTTGCCAGTCTGACATAATGCTCTCTACTGCCACCTCTGTCCGTGTCAGGAACTGTCCAGAGCAGTAGAGGTTTTCTATGGGGATTTGCTACTGATCTGGACAGTTTCTGTCATGGACAGAGGTGGCAGCAGAGAGCACTGTGTCAGACGGGAAGGCATACACCACTTCCTGCAGGACATGCAGCAGCTGATAAGTACTAGAAGATTGGAGATATTTTTAATATAAGTCATTTACAAATCTATATAATTCTCTGGTAGCAGTTGATCTAGAAAAAAAGCAAAAAAAACAAACAGTTGATGTTCCCCTTTAAGGAGGTCTTCCATCTCCATTTAGATTTTAAATGGATTGTCCTATCTGGACAGCCCCTTTCCCTATGCTTTATTAAAACAACACAGACAACAAAGAGGGAGGTTCATGTTTGCTCAGGATCTCCCTCTATCAAGAAAAGGAGACAGAGCTGCAATACCACACACAACCTGTGGACAAGTGTGGTGCTGTTTTTTAAACCCCTTTATACCTTTTAAAGGGGTACTTCAGAGAAGAAACGACAGTTTTCAGTCTAACTGGTGTCAGAAAGGTATACAGATTTGTAAATTACTTCCATGTAAAAATCACAAGTCTTCCAGTACTTATCAGCTGCTATATGTCCTGCAGGAAGTGGTGTATTCTTTCCAGTCTGACACAGTGCTCTCTGCTGCCACCACTGTCCATGTCAGGAACTGTCCAGAGCAGGAGAGGTTCTCTATGGGGATTTGCTGCTGCTCTGGACAGTTCCTGACATGGAAAGAGGTGGCAGCAGAGAGCACTGTGTCAGACTGGAAAGAATACACCACTTCCTGCAGGACACACATCAGCTGATAAGTACTGGAAGACTTGAGATTTTTTTTTATATAGAAGTAATTTACAAGTCTATATAACTTTCTGACACCAATTGATATTGAAAACAGTGGAGTTCCCCTTTAACCTCTGTCCAGCTAATAGATACCTGAGTAATATAAGTGGTTGCTTGAAGGCCCTAAAAAAAAAAAAAAAGTTTGGTTTAAAAAAAAAATCCTAAAAATAAGCTACTGAGGAATTCTGGGTAAGTACATAGAGTAACCCCCTATTAGCCGCAGCAGAGAGCAGCTATACAGCAGCGAGGGCTTTATACAGACAGCCCATCACTTACTATGGGAGCTGTGTCACGCTTCCTTTCCACAGTGCTGGAGCTGCAGTAAAACTAAAAACTGTTTACCAGGTTCCCCCCACAGATTACACTGATCCCTGGGGGTCCCAGCAGCAATTTATTTTTCTGTTAACAAAAAAGATTGCCCAAAGCAGACAATCCCTTTAAAGCTGGTTTAGGCATCGTGTTGACAGCAGAGGAGAGAGAAGCAGCAGAGCAGCAGTCAGACCCTGTCAGCCGGCGCTGATGAGACCATTCCTCAAACTTTACCTATCCAAGGTTAAAAATGTTACCCTGCCCCGTTGAGCCGGCCAGCTACTGCGCCACGTACAGAAAATATTAGCGAGGGACATAGGAGACCAATCAGGCGTTTTCTACAACTAAGGAAAAATTATCACAAATGGACGTTTTTACAAACGGCCTTAAATTATTGCTGTCCATTTTTTCATCAGTATTTTTCATCCCGAATTGTGGCCAAAAAAAAAAAAAAACCTAAGCTGAATGCCAATGGCATATGATATTTTTTGTCTCAAAAACTTTGTGGCCAGATGTCAGCCAATACTTTTTTTTGGTTGGCACTTTTTTTTTTTTTTTTTACTGTTTGCAGTTCTGTTACACCGCAGCTGGCTATGCGTTTCAGTGTTTTATCACATAGATGTCAGTGTATTTCTAGAGGGTGGTTTCACACCCGGGAAACACACCACTGCAGTTTTTTTTTTCAATGTAAAGTCAGGAGTGCGTCCTATGAGGGGAGAAGTTATAGAGAGGAGCGTACCTCGAGCATACTTAAAGTGTCACTGTCCTTTTTTTGCAGTAATCAATAGTCCGGGCGATTTTAAGAAACTTTGTAAATGCGTTTAATAGGCAAATCTGCCATTGTCTGCATTAGAGAAGACTTTCCTCGCCCCCCCCCCCTCTCTCATTCACTGCTTATTATCAGGAAATCTCGACTCTTTTACATCAGTCGAGCCCTGTGTAATCTATGGAGAGGGGAGGGGGGAGGAGGGAGATTAGTTGCCAGCAGAGAACAAAAGATTACACAGCAGGATCTGTGTGAAAGCCGGTATTTAAAGATCAAAGAGGTCAGTGCTGACTTCAGAGGAGATAGCCTGGTCATGTAGCTGTAAATTAACTCTTTGTTGTCCTGTTTTGATGCCTCATCTCCCTCCACCCCTCCCCTCTCCATAGAAAACTATGAAGACAGAGGGGAGAGCTTCAAACTGCTTTTTCATGATAAAAATGCATTTTTCGGCTAATAAACCCCCAGTAAAAAAATTTCTTAAAATCACCTGTACTATTGATTTCTGCAAAAAAAAAATTAAACGAAAGTGACACTTTAAGTCCGATCGTTTGGCATTTGATTACAAGTGGCTGAAGAAGTTGGATGCAGCCCTAAGGGTACTATTACACAAAGCGATTTTACGACGATCAACGATTAACGATAAAAGATCTCAAACAACTGCTATGGCGAACAACCTGAAATCGTTCATCCAATTAAACGGAACAATGATTGTTACTTGTGATCGTTCTTGCGGTCGTCTTGTGGTCGCTATTGCGTTCGTTGCTACTGCAAACAACCAAACAACGTCTTATTCCATAGGAACGATTTGCAAACGATCACAAATAAAAATAGGTCCAAACTCTGTCAAACGACTAACAATTTCTCGTTGGTCGTTTAATCGTTTGTCATGGCGGTCCACGTCGCCTCCGCTCCCGAGCGCCGCCCGGCCCCATCTCTTGCTGTCTGAAGGAGGTCCCCTGCATCTCCTGGGGCTCCCGTGTCCTCTCCTCCCCTGACTCCCGGTGTCTGCGCTGCACGCCGGGGAGTCTCAGTGTGTCAGAGCCGGCGCGCGCGTCCCCGACTCCTGGGGCACGCGCACGCCGACTCTGCTATGTCTTAAATGCACAGTGTCCCCACAATTGGTCTGGCCATTTTCTCTGCCCCTATTAAAGGCTGCCCCTTCCTGTTCCCTTTGCCGGATCTATAGTGCTCTTTGCCTATCAGAGAAAGCGTTCCCCAACTTACTGTTATTTCTAGTGTACCAGTTCTTTGCTCACGTTTCCTGACTCCGTCCTTGTACGCCGCCTGCCCTGACCTCTCTGCCTGTCCCTGACTACGTCCTTGCCTTACGATTTTGTACTTCGTCTCTACTCGCCACCTACACAAGCAAGTCGCGCCAGGGGTAGCGACCTGGGGGTCGCCTGCCGCAGCAAGCCCATCCTGCCTTGCGGCGGGCTCTGGTGAAGAGCAGCGGCCCCTTAGACTCCGCTCCCTGGTGCGGCTCAGTACCATCGCTTGTGTGGGCCACGTGGATCCACTGACCTCAGCCGTTACAGTTAGATCCGGCCATGGATCCCGGCGAGGTGCCAGACATCCAAAGCCTTACCCGAGTGGTCGCTCAACAGAGCCAGCAGATCGCCCAGCAATCGCAGCAGATGCAGCAACTCTCCGCCATGGTACAGCTGCTTCTTACGGCTCCACAGCCTCCATCTGCATCCGTGTCGCCTCCTCCAGCACAACCCGCAGCCTCCGCTCTTGGACCAAACCTTCGCCTGGCGCTCCCCTCTAAATATGACGGGGATCCCAAGCTGTGCAGAGGCTTCGTGACACAGTGCTCCATGCACATTGAGCTTATGGCCAACCAATTTAATACGGAACGGTCCAAGGTGGCGTTTATAATCAGTCTGCTCTCTGGGAAAGCACTGGCCTGGGACACTCCTTTGTGGGACCGGGATGACCCTGTTACAGCCAAAGTGCAAGCCTTTGTCTCAGAGTTCCGTGGTGTCTTTGAAGAGCCAGCCCGAGCTTCCTCCGCTGAGACCGCCCTTCTGCGGTTCAGTTCCGTACTCTGGCAGCTGAGCTCGATTGGAACAATGCCGCTTTGGTCGCCACTTTTAAGAATGGCCTGGCCAGTCATGTCAAGGATGTGCTATCCACCAACCGAGACTTGCCGTCCCCCTTGACGGATCTTATTCACCTGGCAACACGTATTGACGTCCGTTTCTCTAAAAGAGAAGAAGAAGTCCGACAGGAACATGAATTGGTCCGCCCCCGTCGAACCTTCCGCTTGGCTCCAGTCTTCCAGAGACCTCCTGTTCCCTTGTCTCAACCCTCAGCTGAGGAACCTATGCAAGTGGACCGAGTCCGCTTGTCTCCGGAAGAGAGGACTCGTCGTCGGGAACACAACTTGTGCCTGTATTGTGCCAGTCCCGATCACTTTCGCCTAAACTGTCCTCAGCGCCCTCAGCGTCCGGGAAATGCCCGCACCTAGGTCACGGGGGAGAGGCCGTCCTAGGTGTGTACTACCTCTCCGAGTTTATCCCTACCAGTAGTGATCACCGCCCCTTCGGGTCGGCAACATCTGGCCACCGCATTCCTGGATTCAGGTTCTGCAGGCAATTTTCTTCGTGTTGATTTGGTTCAAAGATGGCAACTCCCCGTGGAGCCCCTTGCCAAGGTCCTGTGCATCTCCTCTGTTACTGGGGAACCTCTTGGGGAGACCATTCGGTACCGCACAGTGTCTGTGAATCTTTAGGTGGGGGCTCTGCACAAGGAGAAGATTACGTTCTTTGTACTACCGCACTCCTCTTCTAAGGTTCTCCTGGGACTTCCCTGGCTACAACGGCGCGAACCTACCCTGAATTGGAACACTGGAGAAGTCTTACGCTGGAGCCCTGCCTGTCTCTCACGTTGTATACAGGTCCCTCTCCCCTGTGTCCCGACTCCAGTTCCTCCTAAGCCACTACCAGGGTTACCAACCGCCTATCAGGACTTCGCGGACGTTTTTTCAGAGAAACAGGCTGAAGTCCTACCTCCACATCGTCCCTTCGATTGTCCCATCGATCTCCTGCCAGGTGCTACTCCACCACGTGGAAGAGTGTATCCTCTCTCCGTCCCGGAAACCCAGGCCATGACGGAATATATAAAAGAGAATCTTCAGAGAGGGTTTATTCGAAAATCCACGTCCCCCGCAGGAGCGGGTTTCTTCTTTGTACAGAAGAAGGATGGCTCTCTGAGACCCTGCATCGATTATAGGGGTCTCAATAAGATTACTCTCAAGAACAGATACCCTCTTCCTCTGATCTCAGAGTTGTTTGATCGCTTCCAGGGAGCCCAGATATTCTCCAAGCTCGACCTGCGGGGTGCTTATAATCTAATTCGTATCCGCAAGGGAGATGAATGGAAGACGGCCTTTAACACCCTTGATGGCCACTACGAATATCTGGTCATGCCCTTTGGCTTTTGTAATGCACCAGCCGTCTTCCAAGATTTTGTGAATGAGATTTTTCGTGACCTGCCTGTGTGGTGGTATATTTAGATGATATCCTCATCTATTCCCCCAACTTGGACTCTCATGTCAATCATGTACGTCTGGTCCTCCAATGTCTGAATGAGAACCGCTTGTACGCCAAACTGGAGAAATGTCTATTTCATCAATCCAGCCTTCCTTTCCTGGTTTATGTCGTTTCTAACAAGGGTCTCCAGATGGATCCCGCTAAACTTTCGGCTGTCCTCCAGTGGCCTCGCCCCGTTGGACTTCGTGCCATTCAGCGCTTTCTTGGCTTCGCCAACTATTACCGGCAATTCATTCCGCACTATTCTACACTTGTTGCACCCATTGTCAATCTTACCCGGAAGACTGGTAATCCTAAGGTATGGCCACCTGAAGCAGAAAAAGCCTTTCAACGCCTTAAGACGTCCTTTGCCTCGGCACCCGTCCTATCTCGCCCAGATCCCACCAGACCTTTCTCCGTGGAGGTGGACGCATCTTCTGTAGGTGCTGGGGCAGTTCTTACACAAAAAGATGCCAAGGGTAAGATCCGCACCTGCGGCTTCTTCTCTAAAACCTTTTCTCCAGCCGAGAAGAATTATACCATTGGAGATCGGGAACTCTTGGCTATCAAGCTGGCCCTTGAAGAATGGCGTCACCTTCTGGAGGGGGCTAGACATCCGGTCAACATCTTTACGGATCACAAAAATCTTCTGTACCTCCAGACGGCCCAGCGCCTTAATCCTAGGCAAGCCCGTTGGTCCCTCTTTTTTTCCCGTTTTAATTTCTTCATCCATTTTCGCCCCGCAGAGAGAAACATCAAGGCCGATGCCTTGTCCCGCGCTTCTGATGTCTTGGGACAAGATTCTACTTCTCGTCATATTGTACCACCAAAACGCCTGTTCCCCGTGGCTTCCGCCGATCTTCGTCTCCTACCTCCAGGAAAGACGTATGTTCGTCCAGCTCTTCGAAGACGAATCCTTAAATGGGGACATAGCTCCCTATTGGCCAGACACCCAGGTGTACACAAATCTCTTCACCTTATCTCCCGTTACTACTGGTGGCCAACGTTAGGGAGGGATCTTGGCAGCACATTGCTATGGACTTTATCACAGACCTATCCTCCTCTGCAGGCAATACTATAGTCTGGAGGGTGACCGACGGATTCTCTAAGATGTCGCATTTCATCCCACTACCTGGTCTCCCATCTGCTCCCCGTCTAGCTAATCTCTTCTTCCTGCACATATTCCGCCTGCATGGACTACCAGTCACCATTACGTCAGATTGGGGAACACAGTTTGTCTCTAAGTTCTGGCGGGCTCTCTGTCACCGCCTTCAAGTGAAACTAAACTTCTCCTCAGCCTATCATACTCAGTCTAACGGTCAAGCGGAAAGAGTGAATCAAATTCTGGGTTGCTATTTACGTCACTTTGTGTCGGCTCGACAAGATGACTGGTCCAATTTGCTACCCTGGGCTGAGTTCTCCTATAATCATCTAGAGTCCAGCTCCACAGGAGAATCCCCATTCTACATCATCTACGGTCGTCATCCTCGTCCTCCTCTACCTCTGTCCTCCTCTTCTTCTCCAGACGTGCCTGCTGTCAACGTCCTGGTCCAAGACTTCTCGGCCATCTGGGAGAAGACTCGTCAGTCATTGTTGAAGGCTTCCTCCTGTATGAAATCTCAGGCAGACAAAAAGAAAAGACCTGCCGTATCTTTTAACCCTGGGGACAAGGTATGGCTATCTTCCAAATACATACGCCTGAAGATACCCAGCTACAAATTGGGACCTCGTTTCTTGGGTCCTTTTGTGATTTTGAGACGCATCAACCCCGTGGCCTACAAGCTCCGTTTGCCATCCTCTATGCGGATCCCCAACTGCTTTCATGTTTCCCTTCTGAGACCTGTAGTTCTTAATCGCTACTCCCGTGAACCTTCTCCACCTTCTCCTCAAGTGGACACCACGGACGTCTATACAGTCGAGGACATTCTTGCCATGAAGACAGTTCGAGGGAAACGTTACTTCCTAGTCGACTGGAGAAGTTTTGATCCTGAAGGGAGGTCTTGGGAACCTGAAGCTAACATCCTGGACCGCAACCTCGTAAAGAACTTCTTGCAGGTCAGAAAGAGGGGGAGGCCAAAGGGGGAGGGGTACTGTCATGGCGGTCCGTGTCGCCTCTGCTCCAGAGCGCCGCCCGGCCCCGTCTCTTGCTGTCTGCAGGAGGTCCCCTGCATCTCCTGGGGCTCCCGTGTCCTCTCCTCCCCTGACTCCTGGTGTCTGCGCTGCACGCCGGGGAGTCTCAGTGTGTCAGAGCCGGCACGCGCGTCCCCGCCTCCTGGGGCGGGCGCGCACGCGCCGACTCTGCTATGTCTTAAATGCACAGTGTCCCCACAATTGGTCTGGCCATTTTCTCTGCCCCCATTAAAGGCTGCCCCTTCCTGTTCCCTTTGCCGGATCTATAGTGCTCTTTGCCAGAGAAAGCGTTCCCCAACTTACTGTTATTTCTAGTGTACCAGTCCTTTGCTCACGTTTCCTGACTCCGTCCTTGTACGCCGCCTGCCCTGACCTCTCTGCCTGTCCCTGACTACGTCCTTGCCTTACGATTTTGTACTTCGTCTCTACTCGCCACCTACACAATCAAGTCGCACCAGGGGTAGCGACCTGGGGGTCGCCTGCTGCAGCAAGCCCATCCTGCCTTACGGCGGGCTCTAGTGAAGACCAGCGGCCCCTTAGACTCGGCTCCCTGGTGCGGCTCAGTACCATCGCTTGTGTAGGCCACGTGGATCCACTGACCTCAGCCGTTACATCGTTGTCTGCTATTACACTAAACGATTATCGTTCAAATCCAAACGATCTAACGATTTTTTAAACGATAGTCGTCCCGTGTAATACGGCCCTTAGGCTGCCTGGAAAACATGGATAGCGCCATAGACCATAGACTGTATTCATGTTCCAGACTACCTAGAGCTGTATCCAACGTCTTCAGCCAGCGGTAATCAAATGCTGAACGATCAGACTTAATTAATTTATTATTTATTTATTTATTCTAAGTTATTCTTTAAAATGTCCCTGTCGTTTGGAAAAACCTTTGACATGTTGCAGGTTTGCATCCCTTTTAAATCTAAGGCTGAGTCCACCCTTCCTTTTTGCATTCCGTTTTTTCCATCCCTTTTTGAAAAAAAACTGATGAAAATGGATGGAAAAATGGATGCATTTGTGGGCATCCGTTTTGATCCGTTTTTCCATTGACTTCAATTATAAAAAAAACGGATCAAAACACATTTTTTTTTTTTTTACGTACACAAAAACGTAGCCGACCTTATTTTTGTGTACGTTAAAAAAAGGATGCGTTTTGATCGTTTTTTTTTTTTTTAATAATGAAAGTCAAACAGATCAAAACAGATGCGCACAAATGCATCCGTTTTTCTATTCATTTTCATCAGTTCTTTTGCAAAAACAGATGGAAAGAACGGAATGCAAAAACATAGTGTGAACACAGCCTAATCCTGACTTTGGTTAAAACAACTGCATCAAAAACTGCAGTGATGCCTAAAAATAATGTTGTATGTGAAAAAATGCCAAAGCAGAGGACAGAATGACTGTGGGGTATGACAAATTTACATATGTGGATATATGTGTGCATGGAATACTGTGTATACCACATATGTAGACCCTGCTGATCCAACAATGCTGCTTTACAGGAAATGAGGGACTAGACCTGAGAATACTCCAGTA
This sequence comes from Dendropsophus ebraccatus, assembly GCF_027789765.1. NCBI lineage: Eukaryota > Metazoa > Chordata > Amphibia > Anura > Hylidae > Dendropsophus > Dendropsophus ebraccatus. The sequence goes on along the minus strand of NC_091456.1, from coordinate 17,950,997 downwards.
AAAGGTCAAGTCTTGTAGTTTATTGGGAGAAAGGTTATTCCTTACAAGCAGTCTACCTGTGGCCGATAGAAATCTATCTAGCTATGATATGTTTGTGGGCTATCATACATCCTGCTCACAGATTGAGTGCAGGCATTTTTAAAGGGGTTGTCCGGCAAAAGTTAGATAGATTTGTAGAAAGTTATATAGATTTGTAGTTTACTTCTATTTAAAAATCTCATGTCTTCCCATGCTTACAAGCTGCTGTATGTCCTGCAGGAAGTGGTGTATTCTTTCCGGTGTGTGACAGTGCTCTCTGCTGCCACCTCTGTCCATGTCAGGAACTGTCCAGAGCAGCAGCAAATCCCCATAGAAAATATCTGTATATTGTAAGTGTTATAGATGTTTTTAGAGTCTGGAACTAGAATGTTTTCATTCACAGTCAGCAAGCAGAGATCTAAACCTACACTACAACCCAGGTAAACAGATGCCCGTTATGCAGCATATAGCCACACCATGCGTGCGTCAGCTCTACTACACCCTGTGTGCATCAGCTCTGCTACATCATCAGCTGGGGTATTTATGGAATACATACTGGGGTGATGTGATGCAAAATCAGAGTTTCCCTGCCGGCGCCATCTTGGATATAGATCGGCTTTTAGAAAAAATTGTAACTCAGGAATGGCAGCAGCTAGAAAGACAGGAGATGGCTCAAAATACTCAGGGGGACTTGGTGAGTAAGACCAGCTAGCATTTCATTTTTTAGCTCTTTAGTAGAAAACCCCTTTAAGGAAATTATTATAGGTGATGATGATTATGGGAAACATACACCAAACATTGTTATACAGGTCACTGCTGAACTTTGAAAAGCAAGGTGTTTCTAGATTGACCTCTGTATTACAACATGAGAGATGTGCCCCAGAATCCCATGGGATTTATACAAGGAGTTATGGAAATTACTGGTTATGATCCCAAAACCCAGGGATCTCACTAAATTGTTTGGTCAACAGGACACATGGCTCCTTGGTATGTGCCAGGTCTTCTAAACTTCTTGATACTTTCTTACTTGTGATTAGTATTGAGCGGACTTGCTGAACTTCTCGGGGTTCAGGAGCTTTCTCCGAACCCGAACTCTCGGCATTTGACTCCCGGAGGTTGGAGAAATTGGATGCCGTCCTAAGGAGCCCTGGAAAACATGAATCCAGTCATAGGCTGTATGCATGTTTTCCTGGAAGCACTAGGGCAGCATCAAACTTCTCCGGCTGCCAGAAGTCAAATGGCTAGTGTTCAGGTTTGGAGAATGTTACCGAATGCGAATAGTTTGGCCAGTCCGCTCAACACTTTTCTAAATATCTGATTTTAGTGACATCATATATCAGACTTGACAAGTCTCCAATGTGTAATAATTGTTGGTGTTAATAGGTGTGAATGGGTGTGTGGAGGTCTACTGTTTTCTTCATCACAACTCAATATGCAAAGACCGGTAAACAGAAGAAGCTGTGGCTGAAAGTCAATGCTTGACGTGAGGAAGAGAAGAACACTTTACTAAACTATAGCTTATAAATACATCTTTTTGCATTGCACACCTAGCGGTTTTCACATACTGACACCCTTAAAGGGGTTCTCCAATTGAAACTTGCTTGTCCCCTATCCACAGGAGATCGTCGGGGGTCCAACCTCCGTAACCTCCAGCAATCTCTAGATCTGCCCCAGCTCCTTTGTTTTGAATAAACCGTGGGCCAGTGAATGTTGGTGCGTAAGCACTTGGCTCTTTCCGGTGGCTCCCCAGGGTATGAATAGAGCCATGGGTCATGCACCCACCCGCGTCTGTATTCCAAACAAAGAAGCTAGGACCGATCGAGAGATTACAGGGGGTACAGAGGTTGGACCCCGCACAATCTCCTGTTTATAGGGGACAACTAAGTTTTAATTGGAGAACCCCTTTAAACTTCTACCTACTGTGGTTTTGGCTATAGTGAAGCGCTCATCTGTGGTTTTTTACCAAGTGACGGACCAGCTTTCTGTTCTGCAGCACACGCCGTATGTCAGCACAGGTTGCAGTTAGTTCTCAGGACATCGCTCAGTTTAATCCATCTGCATGGCTGATTTGGAACCCGTTCAAATTGCAGCAGGGATCTGCATTTTATGCAGTCTTTTATCATACAGCAGTGTGACTGTGAACTGTAGGAGGGTGGATAGGACATTGGCATTCCGGCTGCAAGATTTCCCACAAAAGAACTCTATACAGAGACTTTATTCAACCCTAGATGGATAACGTTGGAAAACATCTCCCAAGGACAATTTACTGCCAGCCCGGCGGTGCACTGTATAGAGACGTATAATTCTGCGCTTCACATCGTGACATGATCAGGATTGAACTTTAAATAATCGCACTCGATAAATCTCAACGTATAAATCAGCCGTTGTAAAAACCAGATAGCGAGAATTGAACCTGACAGAAGAAGAAACATGATGTTATGCGGTCGGTCTCAATAAAACCCAGGGACCAAAATATCCGAGCGGGAGCGGGAACGTCACCAGGAATCAAAGGCAGGTTTGTTAGTTACCCTTTAGGCACATCGGGATGGAAATATTCCTTCTGGCGCCTCACATTAGCGCTAAGAAAATTGCTACATATGGATAAAGATATTATTCCACATAATTACAATATGTTTCTAGTAAGTAAAAGCTTAAGTGTGAAGTTTTTAGCTGAATACTAATCACTGACGATATGTGACAGTAATACCGCGAGGCGAGATAGAAAACAGTCTGTTCCAGACGCATACAATGCTGGAGAGGGTTTTTTTTCGGAGAATTAGGGAAATAATAAAAGACAAAACATTCGTGGTGCCAATTCCTGCAAGAATTCATTATCTTTTAGAAAAAAGATGCTAAATCCAAACACCCCCATTCTTTTAAAGGAGAAGTCCGGATGTTTTTTAAAAGCTGGCAGCTGGCAGGGGCAGGGGGCAACTTACCTCTCCCCTTGCCCGCGGTCAGTGGCGGGACAGTCCTTGTGACTACCCCCCGGGGTTCTGGCATCTCCGGCGCGGCTGATGGGCTGGCCGCTCAACCAGTCAGTGACTGGGACAAGACGCGGCTCCAGTCAATGATTGGCTGAGTGGCCAGTCCATCAGCTGAGACAGGCCTTTCCCCCCGAGTCATGACGTCATCACAAATGTCTTCCGGCGAGCGTCCTGAGACTGGTCCCGGCGATCAGTGCGGGAATGGGGAGAAGTAAGAGTCCTATTACACGTGCTGATGGCGGCCCCATCAATACTGTAAACGAGTGCCAATCTGCTAGATCGGCTCTTATTTACTGGGCTTATTACACAGCCTAATTATTGTTAAGCAAGGGCTGCACAGACATCGTTAGCAATGTCTGTGCGGCCCATGTCCAAACGGTTTACATCACCTGTCCACGCTCCTGGTCTTCCCCTGAGCTCTGCTCCCTCCTCGGCACCACGCATCGCCATTACACGTAGCAATGCACGGTCAGCGGCTGATGAATTTAGGTCTGGGCCTAAAGAAACCCTCAGCTGTTGTTCGTTTCATTGGCTGATCATTGTCGCTATTACGCAGACTGATATTCGCGCCGATTCGTATAATTATCGCTCCTTGTAATAGGGCCCTACTTTCATACTCCTGATCAAATCCTCCCCCCCTGCCCCTGCCGAATTTTAAAAACGTCCATACTTCTCCTTTAAGGGAATACACAAGAGTTTTCTATTTCTTATTAAAATGTATAAATAGTTCAGACACGTCTCTAATAATAGCAAAGATTCCGTATGAATGACCCACTATCCATAATGTTCTACTATCTCAGTTCACGCCATCACATTCCCTATTGTACGTCTCTCTGGATACAGCTGTGCAAACCCGGCCTAGAGGTCAGGAAGAATGAGCGAATGCGGTCACTTTGGAGGAATTAGTGGGATGTGGGAGGTCCCCGTAACTTTCTGCATTCAGTACAAGGAGGTTAGTTGCTAAGCTACTGGTGATTCATAGATATATAGCAATCTGCACCACCCATCAAAAGTGCTGTGACAATCCTTCTTTCATAGGCCCGCTCCTTGTGGGAACCCCCGGCTTCATTGTCAGTCCATGTAATGAGATGCAGAACCGCAGAACAGTAGAGTAATTATTCTTCATGACTGTATATGTCAGTCAGAGCTCAGACACACAATAGAAGAAGCTCAATAGTCTACAGACAGTGGTAGAAGAGATCAGACGGTATCAAAGAGCACGGGATGGGGGAGTACTGGGAGACTTCACGGAAAGTGGGTTAAAACTAATGAGACATGAAAAGGAGATCATTTTACCTATGATGTCAAAGTCACTGAATGAACCAGGTGGATTAAATGTTTCTGTCCCATCATTTTCCCTTAACCCCTTCAGGGCTGAGCTGATTTTGGCCTTAAGGTCCAGAGGCCATTTTTGAAATCTGACCTGTCTCACTTTAGGTGGTTATAGCTTTGTGACACTATAACTTAGGGGTAGGGAACCTTGGCTCTCCAGCCACTGTCGGACTGGGGTATCTGGGGCCCACCAAAGAAAATGGTCCAGGGGGCCCACCAATGAAGAACCAGAGAGAAACAATATGTCAGTCAGTATAAGTGCAGGAGGATCCTCAGGTCCTCCGGTAGGCCAGTCCGACACTGTCTCCAACTGTTGCAAAACTACGATTCCCATCATGCCTGAACAGCCAAAGCTTTAACTTTAAGTGTTGCAGATGAATAGAACAGCACAGGCGCGGGGAAGCCGGTGCCGAGGTCCTTTTTAAGAACTGTGGCCTGGTTCCTGTACATGGCGCCAGTCTACTACTGGGCACCGGCTGGGGCTGAAGCACTGGAGGTGGGCCCCTAGTGGGGGAAATCCCTCGCCGGGCCGCAGTTCTAAAAAAGGACCAATTCTGAGATTTTAATTGTACTTTAGGTTAATGGGAAATTTTGGCAAAATCCTTATGATTTTCAGGTGGAAAATTCCCTCATTTCATGATACAAATCATGATACAAAATTAGCAATTTTTGAACTCGACATTTTCTGTGGTCACTGTGCAAGTTTAGTCATGTGATAATTTTATTGCCAGCCTTGTTACACACGCAGCGATACCAAATATATGTACTTCTTTTTCTACATTTGTTATTTGCATTGAGAGATATCGGGATTATGTATTTAGTGCACCTTATTTATTTATAATTTTTTTTTAAACTTTATTTTACTATACCACCATGGGGACTTACCTGATGACAGCCTGTGATCGCACTGACCGCACAATCTATAGGGTTAACTGCAGGTATCCAATCTTAACTCGGGTCTTGGCAGTTGCAGCAGGTGCCCGGCTATCACTGACAGCCGAGCCCACCATGGATGCCACAGGTGCTGCTTCTGCACCTGTTTCATTAGAGGGCGTAACTGTACGTCCATGATTGGGAACAGATTGCCAAAAATTGACGGAAAGTTACATCCTTGGTCCTGGGAAGGTATTTTCTCTCTGTGATGGGGTTATTGGCATCTGCCTCATAAGGGTTTTTGCCTTCTTCTGGATCAACACAGTAGGGTTTCTGTAGGTTGAACTTGATGGACTCTTGTCTTATTCCAACCTTATTTACTTTGTTACTACGTAACTACATAATCACACCATTCTGATAAATGTGTATGGTCATGGCCCCAATGTCATAAAAGATGCTATTGCTCCCACTTTCTGCAGGATGGGGTAGGATATGGCCACCATCGCAGTTTGCTATTCTGCCTCTCTGCTTTGGTTTGGTTACAGACCACCCATTGTCTTCATCGCTATGGCTTTTATTATCATCGATAGTAATAAGCGCTCCTTCTCAGAGCCATATGCTCCATCTGTCTGTTTGTTGTCAAATACACAAATAGATCCCAGAAGAGAAAAGTATGAACACAGCGACGGCTTCAGGATACACAGTAGTGTATTTCCATACAACAAATCTGCCAGGTTGCTTTCATATACATATAGAGAGAGAAATATACCCCCTACCAAGTGAGAATATAATGGTTACATACAGTATTTACTAATATATTATATCTGCATAGTATTATTTTTATGTATTATTCTGTATAAGCAGATAGACGTCTACCCTCCCCCCCCCCTTCTGTTTATTGCTGTGAACCACAAAACTTTGTTATAAAGACCAAGCAGGTTTTGTCTGATACTGATGTATTTCTGCTCTCTATACTGATGTATTTCTGCTCTCTATACTGATGTATTTCTGCTCTCTATACTGATGTATTTCTGCTCTCTATACTGATGTATTTCTGCGGAATTTTTATTGCAAATTCAAGTTCAGAAAACCCATGTCTTACAGCAGGAGCAAAGTAGATGGAATTTGTAGACATCTCATCGACACTTTTTTTTCCTGCAAAAATCCATGTAGAAATTCACCTGTCGTGCAAATGTCAAGGATCGGGCTGCACTGTGATTTTGGTTGTGAAAGGGATAGTGCAGTCATAAAGTGCCATGTTACCATGCAGTGATCATGCTGTGTGGCAGGTAAATGGGGTTATGACCCACAATTGGTTGTTATCACCTCTGGACAGTCATAAGAAATCCATCTTGAATTGTTTTTTACAACTGTTGGTTCAGGCCACTTTTGGGTCCCAACATGAGGTACCTTTGCCTTGTTGTAGCATGATCCTCACATTGTGAGGCTATGTGCACACACAGTAAGAGACCAGCCGTTCCGTGACCCAGCCGGTTCACGGAACGTCAGGTCTCTGAAAAAATCATCCTGGCCAGTACTGCAGTACTGGCCAGATGATCTTTAGCCCCACAGAAATTATGCGGGCGCATTCAAGGTGCGCCCGCATCAGAACTCTCCACGGCACACTATGGACCGTGCGGCCGGAGCCGCTCGCTCCATTGTGTGCACTGACATGGTTTTCTGCGGCTGCTATTCAATGAATAGCGGCCGCAGAAAACTGACATGTCAGTTGTTTGTGGCACCACTAGGGATCCTGGCTGGAGTGTATGCCATGTGCCAAGCCATGCTGCTATATGTTGTTATACAAACAAAGTAGAAGAAATCTCCAGTTCCATAAAATTAATTCTTTATTGTATAGCACGGCATAAAACCAATGCGAACCGAAGGCTGATGGGAGTTGTAGTTTTGCAACAGCTGGAGGGCCGAAGGTTCCCCATCCCTGATATATACAGCCACTAATAATGATCATAATGTATATTAGCAGCCACTGAGACGGCCACTTTTCCACAATATGGTCCCGATTCCAATATATAATCTGCACACAAAACTTTGTCTATATGTGCACAGCCGGAAGTTATCATGGTATTCCCCACAATTATATTACAATATAGAGTAACTATGTGCATACAGTACATCAGACAAGATCTCACCATCATACAGTATATATTGGCTCTATCTGATATGCTTTGAGCAAGGAATCTTTATCCTGGGTAGAAAGGGGTCAATGACAGTGCTGGCATTGCTACCGGCCGCGGCCATCTGCTGTATCTACCATTACAGTGATTTTTCTTTCGGAATATAAATGGCTTGATAAATCAGACATGGACTCCATATACCTAGCTTGGTCAGAGTATACGGCAACAATAAAACCGCACAGGAGAGCCCATAGCCCAGAGGTTGGTGCTTACTGGTAATGCTGGCTTTTGTTTCGGAACTAATTTCCTGTCAATCTTGGAACGTGCAGACGCTCTGACTGGACACGGCTCTATACATGCCAACACACTGCTGTTTCGACATGCTAATGTTTTGTGGTTTTCCATTAACATCGTTTGAACAAGTGCCTTCTGCACAGAACAGATCGCTTGGCAAGCCACCGGCTAGTAAAACCCGCCACACTCTGGGTCTTGCCCTTCTCTCGTGCCTAGGGCACATCGCCAACAAGAGTGCAATCAACCTTGGCCGGGGGAGACAATGAAATTTCCAGCCTTTCGTTTTCTGCATTGGAAGTGGCTCCTGTAGGAAACATCACTAACGCCTGACAGATGAATTTAACTACACAAAGAGCAAGCCAATACATCTGGCACCTGTTTGGAAAGAGCATCTTCTCCCAGACGGACAATGGGAGTTTAGCTAAGCAAGCATGACTGCATAATGAATGAACGTGTCTGGCCGCAGATAACACAGGTCAGAGATGCTGGTGCCTCTTAAAGGCTGACAGATGCACCATGGGGAGATGTCCCCTTTGTGTTTGGTGAATGACAAACCAATGCATCTTCCACACATAAAAACACTCTACAAATAACCTGATCTGTGTCTTCATTAGTCAGCCAAGAAGCCAACTGACTGGTCAACGCATGGCAAAAGGTCAGACTCAATACGATATGCACAGCAGCAATTATTTTAGAGGGGTTTGTCCAGTGGGATATACATATAGATTTCTAAAGGGTCAGGCAGGGTTAAAAAAATAAAACAAAAAAAGGATTATTCACTTGCCAGACCCCGACCAATGCTGTTCAAATATCCACCAATGCTAAGCTAACTTTTTGGAAATCAATAGAAAAATTCCTCTTTTTTAATTATTTTCCATGATTAGGTTCCTGACCTCCCAGCTAAACTTAAAGGAGAAGTTAGGGCGAAAATTTTTATTAAAGTATTGTATTGCCACCGAAAAGTTATAAAAATCACCAATATACACTTCTTATGGGAAATGCTTATAAAGTGCTTTTTTTCCCCCTGCACTTACTACTGCTTCAGGGCTTCACCTCCTGGATAACATGGTAATGTCACTTCCTGGATAAAATGGTGATGTCACTTACTGGACAACATGGTGATGTCACTTCCTGGATAACATGGTGATGTCACTTTCAGGATAACATGGTGATGTCACTTCCTGGATAACATGGTGATGTCACAACCTGACTCCCAGAGCTGTACGGGCTGTGGATGCTGGAGAGGATGATGGCAGAGGGACACTGAGGGACACAGGGCACTGGAGGGACACTGAGCATCCCTCTGCCATCATCCTCTCCAGCAGCCACAGCCCCCACAGCTCTAGGAGATGGGTTGTGACATCACCATTTTATCCAGGAAGTGACATCACCATGGTATCCAGGAAGTGACATCACCATGGTATCCAGGAAGTGACATCACCATTTTATCCAGGAAGTGACATCACCATTTTATCCAGGAAGTGACATCACCATGTTAGCCAGGAAGTGACATCACCATGTTATCCAGGAAGTGAAGCCTTGATGCAGTAGTAAGTGCAGGGAAAAAAGCACTTTATAAGCATTTCCCGTATTAAGTGTATATTGGGGATTTGTATACCTTTTGGGGGGGAGGGGGGTAAGACCATACTTTAATTAAAATTTCCGCCAGACTTTTCCTTTAATGGAGTTATTTGGTGGGCTTTTAATATATTTGTGCTCAGGCATAATGATGGGAATCCCCACTCGAAATCGATGCATACGCAGTTGTTTGAACTTGCTGTGCATCGGCCACTATTAGAAGTCGGGGCCAAATTCAAACTGGCGCCAAGTTCTAACTGGACAGAGTGGTGGGAGCTGCAACAGCTGTGGGGACTTCTCCCCACCATTTACCCAGCAGCCACAGGCCATATCATTTACCTGCCGCTTCTTCTCCCCACCGTGAAGAATAGCTCCTCCCACCTTTCCAGATAACTGTTCCTAAGATTTTGAGATATTAGCTCACTAAAGTATAAAGTTTATTGTTGCCCATAAAAAGTCTTTGGGGAGTGCAGGGGTAGATGGGAGAAGCAGAGTGGTACAAAGACAGACAGAGAAAAGAGATGATGCTGAAAACTAATCAGTGTTATAACCCACCCTAGTGCTTAATTCAGCTTACAATACTCAGTGCTGCTCTGTAATGTCCCCCATGCTGCTACTGCTTTGGAGAATGTGCTTAAAAGACACAGTGGAGGAGGATCCGTGTGTGTGTGTGTGTGTGTGTGTGTGTACTGTATAGGACATTTTCAGGGGTTAGAGGTTAGGCTATCTATCTATCTATCTATCTATCTATCTATCTATCTATCTAGATTAGAGAAAGAGAGACATTAAACAAAAGTGTCTCCTTTCCCCTATACTTCTCAGGAGAGGCTGTTGTTTCCCTGCTTTTGGCCAGGTGATCACCATGTGATGCAGTGGTGGGCGGGGTTACAGACGAGGTGGTACAACTTGCCTGGCAACAGAAGAGACAGAGATCATGTGACCTATGTCTCAGAAGGGAAGGAGAGCATAGAGGAGTGGAGACAAAGAAGACCAGAAAGTGAGGATTTTCAGCAACTTCAGGGTGTGAGTCAAGATGTGCTGCAAAGGACCCAATTACTGTGCGCAGGAATTGGGCACATGGGGGTATAGTAAGTAATGGGGCATACACAGTAAAGTAAGTAATAGGGCATACACACAGTATAGTAAGTAATGGGGCATACATAGTATAGTAAGTAATGGGGTATACACAGTATAGTAAGTAATGGGGTATACACAGTATAGTAAGTAATGGGGTATACACAGTATAGTAAGTAATGTAGTATACACAGTATAGTAAGTAATGGGGTATACACAGTATAGTAAATAATGGGGTATACACAGTATAGTAAGTAATAGGGCATACACACAGTATAGTAAGTAATGGGGCATACATAGTATAGTAAGTAATGGGGTATACACAGTATAGTAAGTAATGGGGTATACACAGTATAGTAAATAATGGGGTATACACAGTATAGTAAGTAATGTAGTATACACAGTATAGTAAGTAATGGGGTATACACAGTATAGTAAATAATTAGGTATACACAGTATAGTATTATTTCCTTTCCATAACTTCTCCTATAATGTAAGGGAAATCTTAGAGGAAACTATTGGAGTCCCGTCAGGCGAGCTGGAAGCTCCTGTTCTGATGACTATGACTATGCTGTACTATAAACACTCGGGCAGCATGTCTCTGTATGAGCTTTACATGTTACACAGCAGCTAAATATAAGGCTGGTGTCTGATGGAAAGCGAGGCAGAAATCAGAACTGCGTGAGCGGCTTTACGTCTACATCTCTTAATATATAACAATTACAGCTGCATTTACATCATGTATCACATAATGACAGCATTGCCGGAGCAGACAGATCTGTGTATATCCTTCTATGATGCTCCATCTGCACACAGAGCGTGCGGCTGCTTACAGCCCTATATACTCCACTGACTGTCATCCCACTCCTGACCTGCCAATGCCAACCAGCAATACACCTACTGTTCCCAGATCCCAGACTTGTTATAATAATACCTAGAAGTAATCTACTGAATCAGTATCTGTATACAGGGCCCGGCTCTTAGTATTAGACCAGACAAGAATTCCTGGAACAGAGAGGAGAGACAGGACAAGCTGCTGGACTGTCAGCAGTCTACTGGCAGCAGAGTTGGACGATTTCCACGATTTTACGATTTTACTTAGGGTACCATTACACGGCCCGATAATAACTGTAAACGAGCGCCGATCTGCTAGATCGGCACTCGTTTACTGGGCCTATTACACGGCCAGATAATCGTTTAACAAGGGCTGCATGGACATCGTTACTGATGATCTTGCAGCGCTGGCTAAAACTGCATTCATTACCTATTCATGGTTCAGGGCTCCTCTTGCGGTCTGCTTCTTCCCGGGTTCCGCAAGCTGCAGCTTCAGAGCGGCCTGTCTTAGCTGACAGGCCACTCAGCCAATCACTGCCTGCGGTGGTCCCGGCCTGTGATTGGCTGAGCAGCCTGTCAGCTCAGACAGGCCGCTCTAAAGCTGCAGCACGCAGGATCTGGGGAGAAGCAGAGCGCAGGAGGAGCCCTGGACCATGGATAGGTGATGTATGCACTTTGCAAATCGTCAGCCGCTGGCCGCGCATCGCTATTATATGTAGCGATGCGCGGTCAGTGCCCGACAATTATAGGTCTAAACCTATATCAACGATCAGCCAATGATCTTTGTCATCGGCTGATCGTTGTGTTTATTACACTGAACGATAATCGGCCGGATAGGGCCGATTTGCCCGATTATCGTTCCGTGTAATAAGGGCCCTTAGTTCCATTCATGACTACAACTATCCCCAGTCTAAAACAGGGGTAGGGAACCTTGGCTCTCCAGCTGTTGCAAAACTACAACTCCCATCATGCCTGGACAGCCTTCGGCTGTCCAGGCATAATGGGAGTTGTAGTTTTGCAACAGCTGGAGAGCCAAGGTTCCCTACCCTTCGTCTAAAGGGCGGAATAGCTCATTGCAATATAATGGGTTCAGTACAACAATATCATAGCCCTATTCATGGTCCAATCAATCACTTGATCTTTTCCAATAAATAACTAAATACAGCCTAATCCTTTCAGTCCTCTGACCTTACAATTAGTAGCCAGCACAGAACGTTCGGTTCTCCTAACACAATATCTAACTTGAATAGCTTATACTCTACATGTGCCACCATAAACATAGTGATTTGGCCCTTTATGTACATGGCTCTACACTAATATGAACAATGGCCTGTCAGTTTTTCACGTTTTTTTTTTTTTTTTTCTTAGAAAAGGGCCAAAACTTGGGATTTTTCATTATGGCTTTATTATGCGTTGAGAATGGACTGCGTGGGTGACTTCTTTTTTTTTTTTTTTCATTATTCCAGCTGCAGGATGATAATGATTTAACCCCTTGGCGGCTGAAGGATAGATAGATACCCACGCGGTCGCCGTTCCCATGGGGCTTCGGCGGAGTTTAATGAACTGTGATTGATATCCAAGGAGCTTGAAGACAAGTGAAGGACTGCTGCGAGGTTTTAACCAGCTGTTACTAGGCACATGATGGGATACTGATTAGAAAAGAACTGTGCAAAGCTTGATTTGGTCTCCAATTTTTTTTAGAAAGAAAAAAAAAAAACACGTCTGGCAGGAGAAAAAACTGCAGGGCACCTACCAATCATTGCCAAGTCTAGCTAGCCAATTACTAAGAAAACCTTAATCCAGTCACATCTGAAGGTTAGTATGGGAAGGGGGTGGGTGCTGGCAGCTCATAATGTATGCCCTGTGTGTCTCAACATAAAACTGGCTGAAAGACAAGGATTTCTTTGAAAAAACAAAAAACAAACAGACGGAATGAAACACATCTAAGGAAATCCTTGACAGCTTCCTCCAAAAACACTACAAGAAAGTAGACAGTCTCACATAGCACCAAGTTTCTATCCATAGGATGTGTGCACTGGTCATAGGCATGAACATCACCACTGTCTTGTTTAGTCTTGTTTATGCACTTGTTCATTCTTAAAGGAGAAGTATTGTATTGCCCTCCAAAAGTTATACAAATCACCAATATACACTTATTACGGGAAATGCTTATAAAGTGCTTTTTTCCCTGCACTTACTACTGCATCAAGGCTTCACTTTCTGGGTAACATGGTGATGTCACTTCCTGGATAACATGGTGATGTCACTTCCTGGATAACATAGTGATGTCACTTCCTGGATAACATGGTGATGTCACTTCCTGGATAACATGGTGATGTCACTTCCTGGATAACATGGTGATGTCACTTCCTGGATAAAATGGTGAAGTCACTGCCTGGATAACATGGTAACATTGATAACATGATAACATTGTTATCCAGGAAGTGACATCACCATTTTTATCCAGGAAGTGACATCACCATATTATCCAGAAGGTGACATCACCATGTTATCCAGGAAGTGACATTGCTCTGTTATCCAGGAAGTGTCATCCCATGTTATCCAGGAAGTGACATCACCATGTTATCCAGGAAGTGACATTACCATGTTATCCAGGAAGTGACACCATCATGCTATCCAGGAAGTGACATTGCTATGTTATCCAGGAAGTGACATCCCATGTTATCCAGGAAGTGACATCACCATGTTATCCAGGAAGTGACATCACCATGTTATCCAGGAAGTGACATCGCTATGTTATCCAGGAGGTGACATCACCATGTTATCCAGGAAGTGACATCACCATGTTTTCCAGGAAGTGACATCACCATGTTATCCAGGAGGTGACATCACCATGTTATCCAGGAGGTGACATCACCATGTTATCCAGGAAGTGACATCACCATGTTATCCAGGAAGTGAACCCTTGATGCAGTAGTAAGTGCAGGGAAAAAAAGCACTTTATAAGCATTTCCCATAATAAGTGTATATTGGGGATTTGTATAACTTTTTGGGGGCAACACAATACTTTAATAAAAATTTTCGATGGACTTCTCCTTTAAAGACATGTGAGGTTGCTATGGATCATCGTTCTTGTATTGTACTAGTTAACTGAGTGTGGACCCGCAAGGGGCCAAAATCTATTTAGGAAACTGGCTGCTCTTTTCTCTCTCTCCTTCTTGATCAAATAACCCACCAGGTCTTGTCTGCCTAAGATTAGTGTCAAAATGAACTTCCATCTGCTACTCAACAGCAAATCATGGAATCTCTGCATGATGCAGGATAGAGTCAGCTTGACACAGAACGTCCATAGGAAGCAATGCAGTACAATATAGGCACAATGTGTTTGTCATGCTGCCCTCTTCCCATTGGCAGGCTCCGGATGGGGCAGTTGCCTGCAGCAACATGTGCTCACAAAAATCTGTCAGAGCAATTTGTCCACATCCTGTTTATTACCTGATTTTACCAGCAGTGACCCCCCCCCTTACCCCCCATACCATTGAAGAATATATTATTTTTTAGCTCACTATATAAAGTTATATGATATTCCGCCACTTGAAATGATCCGGCCGTTTTTCAGACGTACAAGCTTTAAAAACTAATTTTATTTTTTTTCATATATCCTGCGAAATAGCCTCATAAAGATCCCGCCATGGCTTATGACATTCTTTAGAAAATTATACGCCATTGAAAGGGCAGGCAACTATTTTATTTTTTTATGATCTGTATTGTCCTTCGAATACTTGAAGGAGATTGGCAACACTGTTAACTCTTACCTGCCAAGTACAGTAAAGCTATAAAGCCAAACCATAGAGAGCAGCCACATTATAACACCCCCCCCTCCCCCCCATGAAGACAATTATTACAGGACAGCATATGCAATGGGATTTTATTATAGTAGGGTAGATATGAATAAGACGTCACATCATGTCCAATCTGCGTGGGCATGTTGGAACTTGTAGTTTTTCCCAAGAATCAGTCACTCATTGCCTGCGCCTGGTCTAGAGTATTCAGTGATAAAAGATTAATGAACGCCAGGATTCTGACTATGTCCACAGACCGGCTGACATTTGTTATGACCTACATTACATGGTTTTGGACAGACTACATGGAGGAAGAATCAATTAGAGCTAAGGGCACCCTCGCTACAAGGGTGCTAATCCGTAACCACACTTTAACCTCTGTCTATGAGGGTGGTAAAACATTCCGGAGTATAGTCACTCTAATTCACCAGAACCAGAAAAACAATCATTACTGCAGAGACTATAAGCAAATATCCACATGCACAGTACAGGCACATACCCCATGTGGTTGCAGAACAGTCTTGTAATTATGTACTATTCATAGGTAATACTGTGCACAGGGAGATACAAGCCTGATGGGCTGAGGCCATGCACAACATAATATTTGGTATTGGTCTGTTCTTTTCTTACAGTTTGTATATCATAAGATATTGGTGTGTTGACTTTGTATTAATATTTGGTGTTGGTGTTATTTTACAGGTTGTATACCATAATATTTGGTGTTGTTCTTACTTTATACAGTTTGTATACCATAATATTGGGTATTCAGTTGTCTTTTACAGCTTGAATACCATAATATTTTGTATTGGTCTGTTAACTTTATACCGTTTTTATACCATAATATTTCGTATTGTTCTGTTAACTTTATACAGTTTGTATACAATAATATTTGGTATTCTGTTGTTTTTTACAGTTTGTATACCATAGTATTTGGTATTGTTCTAACTTTATACAGTTTGTATACCATAATATTTGGTATTGGTCTATTGTTGTTTTTTACAGTTTGTATACAATAATATTTATTATTGTTCTAACTTTATACAGTTTGTATACCATAGTATTTGGCCATGGTCTGTTGACTTTATACAGTTTGTATACCATAATATTTGGTATTCTGTTGTTTTTTTTTTACAGTTTGTATATCGTAATATTTGGTATTGTTCTAACTTTATACAGTTTGTATACCATGATATTTGGTATTGTTCTAACTTTATACAGTTTGTATACCATGATATTTGGTATTGTTCTAACTTTATACAGTTTGCATACCATGATATTTGGTATTGTTCTAACTTTATACAGTTTGCATACCATGATATTTGGTATTGTTCTAACTTTATACAGTTTGTATACCATGATATTTGGTATTGTTCTAACGTTATACAGTTTGTATACCATGATATTTGGTATTGTTCTAACTTTATACAGTTTGTATACCATGATATTTGGTATTGTTCTAACTTTATACAGTTTGTATACCATGATATTTGGTATTGTTCTAACGTTATACAGTTTGTATACCATGATATTTGGTATTGTTCTAACGTTATACAGTTTGTATACCATGATATTTGGTATTGTTCTAACTTTATACAGTTTGTATACCATGATATTTGGTATTGTTCTAACTTTATACAGTTTGTATACCATGATATTTGGTATTGTTCTAACTTTATACAGTTTGCATACCATGATATTTGGTATTGTTCTAACTTTATACAGTTTGCATACCATGATATTTGGTATTGTTCTAACTTTATACAGTTTGTATACCATGATATTTGGTATTGTTCTAACGTTATACAGTTTGTATACCATGATATTTGGTATTGTTCTAACTTTATACAGTTTGTATACCATGATATTTGGTATTGTTCTAACTTTATACAGTTTGTATACCATGATATTTGGTATTGTTCTAACGTTATACAGTTTGTATACCATGATATTTGGTATTGTTCTAACGTTATACAGTTTGTATACCATGATATTTGGTATTGTTCTAACTTTATACAGTTTGTATACCATGATATTTGGTATTGTTCTAACTTTATACAGTTTGTATATCATGATATTTGGTATTGTTCTAACGTTATACAGTTTGTATACCATGATATTTGGTATTGTTCTAACGTTATACAGTTTGTATACCATGATATTTGGTATTGTTCTAACTTTATACAGTTTGTATATCATGATATTTGGTATTGTTCTAACTTTATACAGTTTGTATACCATGATATTTGGTATTGTTCTGTTGACTTTATACAGTTAGTATACCATAATATTTGATATTCTGTTTTTACAGTTTGTATACCATAGTATTTGGTAATGTTCTGTTGACTTTTCACCGTTTGTATAAATATGTTGAGTTTGTAGAATAAATAACTGAGTATTATAAGAATCTGTTAGTGGTTCTAACTATGACTTACAGCAGGGCCCTCCAGCTGTTGCAAAACTACAACTGCCATCATGCCTGGACAGCCAAAGCTAAAGCTTTGGCTGTCCAGGGCATGATGGCAGTTGTAGTTTTGCAACAGCTGGAGGGCCAAGGTTCCCTCTCCCTGATATACAGGCTGATGGTGAAGGAGTTACTGTCCAAACACATCATCTCCTTAGGAAGGGGCCCGAGGGCTGCAGCCCAATTTAGGGAAGTGATCCCATCCCTGACCTTTCAATGTGTCACCTTGTGTCAGTGAAATTGTCTCTGTGATGTGCTGGAGATGAATTGCTTGGTAATAACTCAGGGCATCTTGATGTTAATGAAAAGCAGACAGTGCAGGGACATATCCCAAATTCAAAGTGGCCTCTAGTTCTGCCTATTCACATAGCATCTTATCAGGAGTAGCTATTCTCATCTATAACAATCACTTAACCCTTTAAGATCCACAATGACTGCTCCCTTACATCCTCCTCATCAATGCACTTTCCTCAGATGTGCGGGAGTAATGAACTACCTGCACTGTAACCAGATCAGGAGCCATCACTTGGGGTTGATAGGGTTAACATGGCAGCTTTTCTCAATTATTTCCCCAATACTGACTGCATCGAGTTAACCCAATGTGTTCCAGAGGGACAGGCAATCTAAACCACATTGTTCCTGTCAATGCTACTTAGAGCATATGCAAAAACTGAACTCATAGGCATTATGACAAAATGGAGCTTACTTTTATGTGTTATAGATTCATGGATGCTATATGGATACATGTATCTAGATAGTAGATAGATAGATAGATACATAGATAGATAGATGATAGATACTGTATATAGATGATAGATAGATAGATAATAGATAGATAGGAGATAGATAGATAGATAGATAGGAGATAGATACTGTATATAGATGATAGATAGATAGATAATAGATAGATAGGAGATAGATACTGTATATAGATGATAGATAGATAGATAGATAATAGATAGATAGGAGATAGATAGATAGATAGATAATAGATAGATAGATAGATAATAGATAGATAGGAGATAGATAGATAGATAGATAGATAGATAGATAGATAGATAGATAGATAGATAGATAGGAGATAGATAGGAGATAGATAGATAGATAGATAGATAGATAGGAGATAGATACTGTATATAGATGATAGATAGATAGATAGATAATAGATAGATAGGAGATAGATAGATAGATAGATAGATAGATAGATAGATAGATAGGAGATAGATAGGAGATAGATAGATACTGTATATATATAAATAGATGATAGATAATATAAAGATGACAGATAATAAGCATTTAGATGATCCTTCATTTAGGATAAGTGTCAGTAGGACTTTATCCCCTGTCCCTCACCCTCCAGTTTCTATCTCCCATCTAACCAAGTGCAGAATGATCCCTGCCTGACCATACACCAGCCATCTTATACCCCAGCAGTCTCATACGCCAGCAGTCTCATACGCCAGCAGTCTCTCACACACCAGCAGTCCCATTCCCTCAACAGTCTCATACCTCAGCAGTCTCATAACCAGCAGTCTCATACCCCAACAGTCTTATATCCCAGCAGTGTCTCATACACCAGCAGTCTCATACCCCAGCAGTGTCTCGTACACCAGCAGTGTCTCGTACACCAGCAGTCTCATATACCGGCAGTCTCATACCCCAGCAGTGTCTCGTACACCAGCAGTCTCATACACACCGGCAGTCTCATACCCCAGCAGTGTCTCATACCCCAGCAGTCTCATACCCCAGCAGTCCAATACCCCAGCAGTCTCATACCCCAGCAGTCTCATACCCCAGCAGTCCCATACACCAGTAGTCTCATACCCCAGCAGTCTCACACACCAGCAGTCTCATACCCCAGCAGTCTCATACCCCAGCAGTCCCATACACCAGTAGTCTCATACCCCAGCAGTCTCACACACCAGCAGTCTCATACCCCAGCAGTCTCATACCCCAGCAGTCCCATACACCAGCAGTCTCACACACCAGCAGTCTCACACACCAGCAGTCTCATACCCCAGCAGTCTCATACCCCAGCAGTCCCATACACCAGCAGTCTCACACACCAGCAGTCTCACACACCAGCAGTCTCATACCCCAGCAGTGTCATACACCAGCAGTCTTATACCCCAGCAGTCTCATACCCCAGCAGTCTTACACACCAGCAGTCTCATACCCCAGCAGTGTCATACACCAGTAGTCTCATACCCCAGCAGTCTCATACCCCAGCAGTCCCATACACCAGCAGTCTCACACACCAGCAGTCTCACACACCAGCAGTCTCATACCCCAGCAGTCTCATACCCCAGCAGTCTCATACCCCAGCAGTCCCATACACCAGCAGTCTCACACACCAGCAGTCTCACACACCAGCAGTCTCATACCCCAGCAGTGTCATACACCAGCAGTCTCATACACCAGCAGTCTCACACACCAGCAGTCTCACACCCCAGCAGTCTCATACACCAGCAGTCTCATACCCCAGCACTCTCATACCCCAGCAGTCTCATACCCCAGCAGTCCCATACACAGGCAGTCTCATACCGCAGCACTCTCATACCCCAGCAGTCCCATACACCGGCAGTCTCATACCCCAGCACTCTCATACCCCAGCAGTCTCATACACCGGCAGTCTCATACCCCAGCAGTCTCATACCCCGGCAGTCCCATACACCGGCAGTCTCATACCCCAGCACTCTAATACCCCAGCAGTCTCATACCCCAGCAGTGACAGAGTATCTAAGTGATTTGCTCAGAATCCCTGGCAGGCTGAGGAGCTTCCAAACTTGGATGCGCCCTTCTAATTCCTCAGAGCTGTCTGACTATCACAGCTTCCAGTAAATACAGGGTTAGCCCTGATCTCATCCCCACCACCAGCCACATACTCCCCCCCGATCCCTCCCCGCACTCCCGCTCCTCACCCCCCCTCACCATTTGCCGGTTACTTACAACTCCGCGGTTTATATCCTCTGCAGTCGGGGTCGGGGCCGCCATAGATTCCCTCAAAGCGATCAAAAGAGCGATCAGAAACATCTCTCGAGGCCAGGAACTCTCTTTGGAGGCAATCCACCGCATCCCTTGTCTTTCCTCCTCCTTAGCCCTGAGTGAATGAAGGAGACATTCATAGGTGCACCCCCCTCCACATCTCCTCTGCACCATCAGCAGCAGCTCCCATCCACATCCCAGGCTGCTGCTGCTGCAGGGTTACTCTGCCATAACACATCCATGGTCCCCTCTGGCCACATCCAGGGGAAGTTTCCAAGATTCAGCACAACAGGTCAAAGTGTCAGATCTCAGCACCTGGGACAGCTCCAGACATGTGCTGAGGCTGGGGGAGCAGGGTAAGGAGGAGTACCAAGCAGCCTGGCACCTAGCAGAGCCTGACTCCCCCAATGGCAGGCTTAGAGGGAATGTCCTTAGGAGTAGCAGCTCCCTGGCTTCCCAGCCTCTTCTCTCCTCTCAGCTCACAGTCAAATCTGTGCTTCCAGAGTGCAGAGTTGGAGATGGTGAAGGAGGAGTTGTGTGTGTGGGAAGGGAAGCTGTGCAGCCTATAGGTGCAGCTGGGAGAGGCTTCCAGCAAAGGGAGAAGAGAGGGGAGGGGGGGGGAGTAATTAAGATTTTGTATAGATTCAAAGCAAGCAAGGAGCCTGACAAGCTGCATGCATCTCACTGAACGATAGAGGGCTGAGTCGAGCCCTGCAGGAGAATTTCCTTGTATATATACAGTATATAGATAAAAAACAAACCTGAGCTGAGGCCATTGGGCATTGCCTTGGATGTTTTACTGTTCTGTATGGTAAGTTAACATTAGATGTTTTTTTTTCCATATAAAAACATAACAAGGCTATTGCTGTATTGCATCCAGCATCTCTAGAGTTAATGGCTGGCATGAAAGCATCTTCTTCTTCATCCTCTTCTTCTTTTAATATATATATATGTATATATATATATATATATATATATATATATATACAGTATATACACAGCTTTTATAATCATAAGGCAATAAAACACAGGAGATATAAATGTATATATATATATATATATATATATATATATATATATATATCCTGTGTTTTGTTGCTTTGCGATTATAAAAGCTGTAGTTGGATAAGTAGCTTGTAAAAGAATAGGAATAGTGATAAGTACATGCAGATGTATGATGGGAGGCATGATGGGAGTTGTAGTTTTTACAACAGCTTGTGAGCCAAGGTTCCCTACCGCTGCCATAGATGAACTAGACATACACATCAGCCATAAAATAAAAACCAGCTGCCTAATATTGTGTGGGCCTAATATTGTGTCCTGCTTTATTAGCTCTTACCTGTAGAGGAATGGACTCTGCAAGACCCCTGAAGGTGTCCTATTAGTAGCAGATTTTTCTCTATATTGTGAGGTGGGGGCTCTAGGAATCCTACTTGCGTTTCAAGTGATCCCTGCCAGATCCCATGGAGAAATAAAGTAAACAACCGGCGGCAGCGAGCGGGTAAGTACAGGGGAGGCTGCAGTGAGCTATGGGGAGTCCTGCCAGGGTGAATGGGGTGATCGCAGCCCATAGAGGATAGAGGTGGTCTGCTGCCGCCACTCCTATTCCGCAGAGCGACGGCAGCGGATTGTTGCTTTCAAAGTCGTTTGTCTTTTAACATGTTGAAAGACAAACGACAGCAATGATCAGCCGACATCGTTTATGTCGCTGATCGTTGCCTTCTATGACACGGGGCGAATATGGCCGACAACCGTTCCGTGTAATAGGGCTTAGGGTATAAACACACACACACACCGTATACACAGCGTATTTACTGCTGCGATACGCAACAAATACGCAGCAGATTAGATCTAAATAACTGAACAGAAGCGTCAAATCTACACCATCAAATCTGCTGCGTATCTGCTGCGTATACGGTGTGTGTGATTGTACACTTAAAGTCTTTATCAGGTTCCTGAATAGTTTCTGCAGTTTGCAGGGCACATGTATTGATCTGACACCATGAGACCACTACCATTAGAGAATACTGTTGCCATGAAGAAGTTTAGGTAGCTGGTAGGCATCAAAGTGTATCAAATTTACATGAATGCTAAAAAGGTCCTTGAACAGAACTAGAGATGAGCGAATTTACATCACAATCTCAGCAATCTGCTTATCATGATTCTGCTGCCTTTGAAGTCTGTGCCGCTCTGCCCTGGGTACCTGGAAAAGCTGCATCAAGTTCTGGGAAAGGTTTTGCCAGGACTGGATCCAGCTTATCCAGGCACCTGGTGTGGAGCAGCACAGACTTCAAAGGCAGCAGGTGGATGATAAGCAGATTCCTGGGCTAATGAAGCCTTTCCTTATTACTGTATATTTGCTCATCTATAAACAGAACATTGCACAGAACATCACGCTGATCACACCTTCTTCCCATAGAATGTCCTAGTGTTGTCTTTTTCCCAGGTAAGTGATGCACACGCACCTACAGTATCATTCATCAGACTAGTCTTTGCTTCCCATGCACATCACTGAGCCTCGAGTACCCATGACCCTGTTACTAGTTTACCAGTTGTCTTAAAGTGGTTGAAGAGATTGCCCGGGATG
Organism: Dendropsophus ebraccatus; assembly: GCF_027789765.1. Taxonomy (NCBI): domain Eukaryota; kingdom Metazoa; phylum Chordata; class Amphibia; order Anura; family Hylidae; genus Dendropsophus; species Dendropsophus ebraccatus. Next base: position 17,928,036 of record NC_091456.1, on the reverse strand, counting down.
TTTTTCCTTTTGCATACAAATGCTAAGGTTGTGTGATAAAAAACAAACAAACAAAAGAAAATAACCTGTACTTACCTCCCTTACTGCCCCTGTAGCCTCCTTTATCACAGCGCCCAGTGTCAGCTTTGCTCTGGTGCCGGGGTCAGCATGATACATTGCTGCTCAGCCAGTCACTGGCCATAGTGGTGTCTCGAAAATATGTGGTATATGATCTAGCATTCAGAAAACCTAAATACTATACTATAAACTATTATGTAATTATAGCTTTTTATTGGTCACTAAGTGCTGATCAATCATTAGTCAGTTTTTTTTATAATGGAAGTCAATGGAAAAACTGATCACAAATGCATCCATTTTTTTTTATCCATTTTTCATCCTTTTTTACATAAAATGGAAAAAAAAAAAAAAAAAGATTGCAGAAACTAAGTGTGAACCCAGCCTAAGGCTATGTTCACACACTGTATATTTTCGAAAAACCACGGCCGTTGTACAACGACCAAGATTTATACAGAAATATACGTCCATTGCTGCCTAGAAATCCAGGCCAGATAGTATACACGTAGTATACGCTCCGGCCGGGATCTTTTGCGGCGCCGCAAACAACTGACATGTCAGTTTTCTGCGCCCTCTACTCATTGAATAGCGGCTGTAGAAAACCATGCCCGCTCGCTACATAGTGTGCTGTGGGGAGTTCTGAACTCAGCAGCTGAAAAGATCATCCGGCCGGTACTGCAGTATCGGCCGGGATGATCTTTTCAGAGACCGGCCGTTCCATGACCCCGCAGCAGATTTGATCTAAATAACTGAACACAGCATCAAATCTGCTGCAGATCCTGAACGTGTGAACGCACCCTTAGAGGAAAACCTTTATTCTGGGATACTTTTGTTAAAGGGGTACTCCCCCCAAGAGCTAAAAAAAATGAAATGCTCTCAAACCTAGCTGAGTATTTTGAGCCGTCTCCCATCTTTCTAGCTGCTGTCGTTCCTGAGTTACAAGTTTTTCTAAAAGCCGATCTATATCCAAGATAGGAAACTACATTTCCCATCATGCAATGCTTCTGCCTGATGATGGTGAAGTAGCAGAGCTGAGACAATGAAGGAGATGATGACGGTGTAGTAGAGCTGAGATGGCGGTGTCGGTGTAGCAAAGCTGAGTTGGAAGAGACGTTGTAGCAGAGCTGAGTTGGAAGTGACGTTGTAGCAGAGCTGAGTTGGGGATGACGGCGTAGCAAGGCTGAGTTGGGGATGACGGCGTAGCAGAGCTGAGTTGGGGATGACGGCGTAGCAGAGCTGAGTTGGAAGTGACGTTGTAGCAGAGCTGAGTTGGGGATGACGGTGTAGCAGAGCTGAGTTGGGGATGACGGTGTAGCAGAGCTGAGTTGGGGGGGGGCGGTGTAGCAGTGCTGAGTTGGGGAGACGGTGTAGCAGAGCTGAGTTGGGAGTGACATTGTAGCAGAGCTGAGTTGGGGATGACGGCGTAGCAGAGCTGAGTTGGAAGTGACGTTGTAGCAGAGCTGAGTTTGGGGTGACGGCGTAGCAGAGCTGAGTTGGGGGTGACGGCGTAGCAGAGCTGAGTTGGGGGTGACGGCGTAGCAGAGCTGAGTTGGGGGTGACGGCGTAGCAGAGCTGAGTTGGGGGTGACGGCGTAGCAGAGCTGAGTTGGCGGTGACGGCGTAGCAGAGCTGAGTTGGCGGTGACGGCGTAGCAGAGCTGAGATGGCAGTGTAGCAAAGCTGAGTTGGAAGTGACTGTGTAGCAGAGCTGAGTTGGCGGTGACGGTGTAGAAGAGCTGATTTGGGGGGGGGGGGCGGTGTAGCAGAGCTGAGTTGGGGGGGGCGGTGTAGCAGAGCCGCGGACGATTGGGGGGGCGGAGCTTGCTGCGGGCGATGGGGGCGGAGCTTGCCGCAGGCGATCGAAGGGGCGGAGCTTGCCGCGGGGGGGGGGGTGCCGCGGGTGAGTGCAGCGGCTATGCCTTGGGTGAGTGAGGGATGCCACGGGTGATGGGGGGGGCGGTTGGTTGTGGGGCGGGGGGCTGTGTGCTCCGGGTGAGTGCTGCCGGGAGGCTCTGGGCTGGGGGTGACCGGGTGGCTGCTGTTAGAGAGGGATGCTGTCACAGCTGCGCTGATCACTGTCTCCCTCTGTAACAGCAGCCACCGCATCAGTGTTCTCAGTCACTTCACTGTGCTGGGACTGAGGACACGTGGTGCCGACACGGAGGGTGGGGGCCAGGAGCAGGGAGCGTGTCGGTGTGGACTGAGGTCTGATGATTCTATGCAATCCATGGAGGTGAATGCAGCTGGATAACAGCAAAACTGTGCAGAATCCATAATAACTTTATATTGAAAAGATGGAAAGCTAAGGGTGGGCAACGTATTAATGCAAAAATAATTTTGGGGGGAATACTCCTTTAAGGTCTAAATAGTTGACTAGCAACCAATCAGATTCTGATTGGGTGCTATATATATGACATCAACCAACTTGTCTTGTATTTGTGTATATATATATATACATACAGTATATGACAGACATCAAGCTAGTTTCTGTTGTTCTACTGGAAACAGTCAACCGACTTGTGCAGAAACAGTTTAGCGAGGTCAGATAAGCGGGTCGGCACATGAGAGGTCAGTGAGATCTGGTTGAGCCGTCAGGTTAGAGGTAATTCAGTCATCTTCCAAGTCACCACCAGTTCAGGATCAGAAGACAGAAAAAGGTCCAGCAGTATACCAGCCAAGTTATACTGTAAGCCAAATCCAAATGTCACAGGACGCAGGCAGCAAGAAGAGCGAGTCAATTTATTGATGTGGACAGGATGGAGACACATGGTCAGAAAGGGGGGGGGGGGGGGGGCGCTGTGGAATAGAGTCAGCGGAAAGGTGCATGATTTCTGTATATGACTATTTAGTAGTAGACATATTGACAAGCACCTAAGCATCTATGCAGCTCTGCCGACTATCCAGCCAGGATAACCCTTAAGTATGGCTGTGATGGCACAATGTAATTGTATAGTAACTTTAAAGTGAATCTGTACCCTACCTCCCCAAGCCGTCGGTGCTGTCCTGCCGTCTTCCTCAATGGATACTTTGTGCTGGGGTCTGTTTGCCTCCTGGTGCGGGTATTCGGGCTAAAGCATCTTTTAATTTGACGGTAGAGTGTCATTGAGGCGGGGCCTGGAGCATCTGTGTCCTAGGTCTGCAGCGCCTCTCTCTTCCTCTTCCCCGCCTCTCCTTTGTCGGCACACTTCTGGGCCGGATCTTCATCTTCCTAGGACACGGATGTTCTAAGCCCCGCCTCATTGACTCCGCGCTGCCTGAATAAAAGATGTTTTTAGTCTGAATACCAATATCAGAAGATAGACAGACCCCGGGCACGCATTAAGGAAGACAACAGAATGGTACTAAGGAGGGGCTGGGGGTGGTGGTACAGATCCACTTTAAGATAATGGTGGTATCTTTGACGAATGTAATAACTGCTGAATAAATTTTTAATAAACATATATACAGCTCACCTGCTATAAGTAATAATGGTAAGATAATGTGCAGAATATGTCTGAATACCTTAAAGAAACAATCTGATACAATGGCTCCTGCCAACCTCCTGCATAGTCATCCAAAGTGCAACACAATAAAGGGAATCAATAGCTGCTTTATTCGGCTCTTTCGAGCTGTGAGCCTGTGATCATCTTCCCAGTAAGACTGCGGGGGGATAAACGTGCTGGTGTCATTGTCGATGCACCATACCAGCAGATCTGTAGACTGGAAAGTGACAACGCTAATCATCGCCGGTAGAAGGGACTCCGGTGTTGTCACCAGCCGCCTGCTGTGCTTCTTGCCGTGGAACAATTCATCCAGAAGAAGACATGAAACGTAGTCTGGTCAACAGGAAGAATGAATGGAACATAGTATTACACCAGGACACAAACCAGTCTGTCTACAAAGGTGGGCATGGAATACATTAAAGAGGTTGTTCACCCAAAACTATTTTCTTTCAAATCAAATGATGCCAGAAAGTGCCAGAGATTTGTAATTAACTTCTATTAAAAAATCTTCACTCTTTCAGTACTTATCATCTGCTGTATGTCCTGCAGGAAGTGGTATATTCTTTCCAGCCTGACTTAGTGCTCTCTGCTGCCACCTCTGTCCAGAGCAGCAGCAAATCCCCATAGAAAACCTCTTCTGCTCTCCAGACTGGAAAGAATACCACTTTCTGCAGGACATACAGCAGCTGGTAAGTACTGGACGATGTAAAGGTTTTTTTTTTTTAATCAAAGTAAATTACAAATCTCTGGCACCAGTTGATTTAAATAATTTTTTTTGTCAACCAGCCTATAAAGGGGTTATCCAGCATTAGAAAAAACATGGCCACTTTCTTCCAGAGACAACCAGGAACTGTCAAGAGCAGGAGAGGTTTTGTATGTGAATTTGCTCCTGTTCTGGACAGTTCCTGTCTCGGACAGAGGTGGCAGCAGAGAGCACTGTGTCAGACTGAAAAGGAAACATTTCCTGCAGGACATACATCAGCTGATATGTACTGGAAGTCTTGAGATAGAAGTAAATTACAAATCTATATAACTTTCTGAAACCAGTAAGTCTGAAAGAAAAAGATTTTCACTGGAGTACCCCTTTAGGGTGTGGATTCAAGCAGGAATGGTATGGAGAAGGAACAGGTTCACTATGCATCTTGGTGGCATTTGTGCTGCTTGCAGGGGATTCCATAGACCCCCTACATGTCACAAACACATACCAGTATGCTGTACATAGGTGGTGGGTGATCGCTAGATTGTCCGGGCAGCCCATAGAGGATAGTGGCGGTCTGCTGCCACCGCTGCTTCTATTCCAGATCGCTGCTATCACAGTCGTTTGTTTTTTAACATGGTTGAAAGACAAACGACTGCAACAATCAGCCAACATGAACAATGTCGGCTGATCGTGGCCATCTTTTCCACAGGACGATCGTTCTGTAGAATAGGGCCATTACTTTTAGGTATTTTTATTTATCAAATTAACAAAAAACAAACAAACAAACAAAAAGGACAATTCCCCATCAGTAAGGGTATGTTCACACTGAGCAAATACGGCGGACTTCTGCTGCAGAATCCCGCCATGTTCAGTGTCCCGCTGTGAGTGAAGGAGAGGGTGCGCACTCCTCCGCTGCTACCGCTTTCCGCTCAAAGTAGTAACATTACGGATTTGGTTGCGAATGTGCAGCGTAAAATCCCCTAAGGTTCCATCTGTGTGAATTTACCCTAAATAAAGAGGCACCTGCAATATGTAAATAAACAGATCAGATCAGACATCAGATCACATATGTTGGACCCAACTGTTACTATTGCCCTTTGGCACAAGGACACACACCAATCCAAGCTTCATGTGTCTCCCCCTTTTGTGCTCCCTGCAGCATAGACAGACACTCCCAATGTGAACGACGGGTACGGCCGACAATAGTCCAAAGTCTATGGGGACCTTAGAGTAAATGGAGATGAGCGAACCTCTAGAATGGTGGGGTTCGACTGAACCCGAGTATACAGCATTTGATTACTGCTGGTTGCAGAAGTTGCATGCAGCCCCCAGCCAATGCAGCGTGCGGCCGGAGTCGCGCGCTCCATTGTGTGAACTGACAGGTTCTCTGCTGTTCATAGCGACCGCAGAAAGCTGACATGTCCCAGCCGGGGGAGATTTATCAAACATGGTGTAAAGTGAAACTGGCTCAGTTGCCCCTAGCAACCAATCAGATTCCACCTTTCATTCCTCACAGACTCTTTGGAAAATAAAAGGTGGAATCTGATAGGTTGCTAGGGGCAACTGAGCCAGTTTTACGCCATGTTTGATAAATCTCCCCCTGTGTGTATACGCTCCAGCCAGGATTCCATTAATTCACAGACAACATATGGTTTGTATAAATTTACGGCCGTTGTTGCAATTTGCAACAACGGCCGTGATTTATACGCAACATATGTTGTGTGAACATAGCCTTAGGGCAGCATTTAACTTCTTCAGCCACCGGTAATCAAATGCCGCACTCTCAGGTTCAGATGAACCCAACAATGCTTGAGGTTCGCTCATCTCTATTGGTAAAGATAGAGAGGATAGCTAGAGGGAAAGAGGCCCGAGCGTGATTAGAAGGGACCAAACCAGAATGCTCCATTTAAAAATATACTGCATTGAGTTAGAGGTCATGAGATTGGGGCTAACTTGACCAGCAATAATTTAGGATATATTCAGTGCCTCAAGAGCAGCGCTCACATTTATCCTTCCATGCTGGATGCATAGACTGGATTTATTGGTGCTCCGGGGTCATTTCCATTGAATTGTGGCGGCTGCGTTTCTTCTTGTACTCATCCCTAATTTCCCTTATCTACTATCAAAAAACTCTCAATGCAATCCTGCAGCTACAGGCTGATCATGTTAGACTTCAATTCGCTGATCCTTGCAGGATTGAGTGTGTTGTGCTGCCTTCAGATGACAGCATCTTTGTTCTTCGTGATCCACAGACTTGTCTATGTGCTCCTGCCAGGTCCAATTTGGTGGATTAGAGTGATGCACTCCCACAGTCTATAGATCCTCCTGCCTCCCTGGAGGCTGCCTCTACTGCGTATCCATCAGCCCTTCATTCTAATATACCAGGTTAAGGTCCAGAAATAATACTTGGCATTTGTAAAAAAAAAAACAAAAAAACAATGAGGTGGGGGAGTATATATAGTTCTACCTTCAAGCGCTATTCTATTGACGAAGATATCATTCTCTCCATACTCCTCTTGTAGTAGCTGTCATATATATTATTTCCTGGTTGACTTACGCCTTGACACCCCGTCGGCATCTTACAAGATGCATAAGCAAAGACACAAAGCTCCACAGTTTATTGTGTGAATTGATTTTCTATAAACTCATAGTAATAGAGTAAGGAAGTGGCTAGGAGTAACACTCACAGTGATTGAGAGACACCAAAGAACCCTCAAAGGCCCGAAACTGCCTCCAACTCTGGAAAGAAGATTTAATACAGGAATTTCATAGGGAATATGTTATCAGGAAACAAGCTATTTTATTTATAATCCCACTCGCCACTGATCCTAATAATAAGCAGACATTTCCCATTCTGTTAAAGGGGAACTATCAGCAGGTTAGACCAATGTTACCTGCTGATAGTTCCCTAGTGGGCACTATGGGGGAGATTTATCAAACTGTTTTAAAGTAGGATTGTCTTAGGGTACTATTACACAGAACGATAATCGGCCGAATTGGCCCGATTCGGCCGATTATCGCTCCATGTAATAAATGCAACGATCAGCCGATGACAACGATCATCGGCTGATTGTTGATATAGGTTAGACCCTATTTTTGTCGGGCGCCGGCCGCGCACCGCTACGTGTAATAGCGGTGCGTGGCTGGCGACTAACGATATACATTACCCATCCACGTTCCAGGGCTTCTCCTGCCGTCCGCTTCTCCCGGGGTCCCGTGCGCGCTCTAGCTTCACAGCGGCTTGTCAGCTGATAGGCCGCTCAGCCAATCACAGGCCGCGGCGGTCCCGGCCTGTGATTGGCTGAGCGGCCTACCAGCTGACAGGCCGCTGTGAAGCTAGAGCGCGCACGGGACCCCGTGAGAAGCGGACGGCAGGAGCAGCCCTGGAACGTGGATGGGTAATGTATGCCAGTTTAACAAGGGCTGCAATGACATAGGTAACGATGTCCTTGCAGCTCTTGTCAAGCGATTATCGGACCGTGTAATAAAGCCAGTAAACGAGCAACGATCTAGCAGATCGGCACTCGTTTACAGGTATTATCGGGCCCTGCTTGGCCCGTGTAATGCCACCCTTAGTTGCCCCTAGCAACCAATCAGATACCACCATTAATTTTTCAAAGAACCTGTGAGGAATGAAAAGTGGAATCTGATTGGTTGCTAGGGGTAACTAAGACAATTCTACTTTACACCAGTTTGATAAATCTCCCCCTATGTTTCTTACCTTCATCCTCGGCCCCGTTCTAGTGCACTGGGGGCGTGGCTGGCCCCTTACCAACCCACTCCACTGATGATCACTAAAAGGGGTGGGTTGGCCAGGGATCAGTGATCTGGGGGTGATAGCCCTACTCCCAGTGCCCCAAATGGCCTTACTAGACGTCAGATTAAACTGCAAACTGCATGGAAATGGTGCCGAGGATGAAGGTAAGAGATTTACCATCATCCTTATCATCCCATGTGCAATTGGGAGATATTAGCAGGTTCCATTCACCTTCCCTTTAAGAATTCAGCTGTCCATCATATACAGCAGGGATGGGGAACCTTTGGCCCTTCAGTTGTTGCAAAGCTGCAATTTCCATCATGCTCGGACAGCCAAGTGCAAGCATGATGGGAAATGTAGTTTTGCAACAGTTGGAGGGCCAAAGGTTTCCCATCCCTGGTATACAGGATTACAGTAATGGATAACACCTGTATATAGATAACAGAGGGTGATACCGTTCACAATAGGTGATGATCACAGCATGCCTCCTACCCTTTTCTGCACAATGACTTTTTTTTACTGATCTTTTTTATGAGCGTTTATTCAACATGATATTTTACAAAACAAAAACACACTGAAACAATTTAGGGAGAAATAAGTGGACTGAGAGTAAAAGTAGAAATGTATCCTATTGTTAGGACCATACGACCAGGGAGGATAGGTAGGGAAGACACGTGTGAGGAACAGGTCAGCGATACATGGAATACACATACTAGGTGAAGCCCTGACACTGCTCCCACCAAACTGTCCCTGCTTTTTGGGGAACCCCACTCCTTAACAGGCCGGGCCCAACCTGAAGACTGCAACTGCTCTAAAATCAGTAGAAACACAAGACAAACACAAGACAAACAAAATACACAATAACAGAGAGGTCAGCAAGCCAGGTCAATAACTACCGGGCAATGAAGAGGTCAGAGGGATAGTCAGGAGAATGAGAGCCAAGGTCTAGTAACAAGGTATCAGACAAAGTAAATAGCAAGAGATAGCTAGCTTTGTCACTCCAAATGAAGGCTATACCAGGCAACTAGAATATGGTGGGGGTAGTATTACATAGGGGCGGAAGTCCCGTCCCCACAACGAGATTGGAGCGGGGACTCCAGCCCCTCCTGCAGAACCAAATCTGACTGGCAGAAAGTCAAGAATCAAGTGCAAGGTGATTAATGGCTCAGGACAGGCGCTGCGGCTGCTGCCGGCTCCTGACAACATGACAGTGAGCCCTAGTACTAGGCCCCCAGTTGTCCCTACCTACTTGCCCATCTGAGCCAATGTGCTGGGGAACAACTGGTCAACGGTCCCTTTCTACAGCAAAATGCACACTGAGATAAGAGAAGGCAAACATACACTGGGAAGTGATCGTATGGAGATGGGTAGGCAAATACAGTCAGAAGTCAGAGAATATAAAATAGCAACAGCCAAATTCAAAGTAGACTTATAGCAGAACTGAATAGAGGGTCAGAGGTATTCTTATGTGATGTCAGAGTCCCAGTCCAGGGCGTGATTGGACCAGTCCACTTACATCAAGACCACACAGATCACAGACTTTTAGAGAAGCAATATGAGTGGTGAAGGAATTGTCAATCACAACTAGCTTAACCATCTGCAGCCCAGAACAAAGTGATCAGGAGAAACAGACGGGTGTGGTGGAATTCAATTAACCCAGCACAGAGTGAAACAGAGCAGTGTTCAGACTAGTGCAAGACAAAATACAGTATATGCACAAAATCACAGTACTGCCTTACTTTACGGACAGAGTCTGGCACTAAAGCCTGTGTGGGCATGGATGTTATACATATATGACAAAAAATACCCAGCTCAGTACAGTATGTCCACATATATTAGTTGTTAACTAAGGGAAACAGCTTTATGTATATGACTTATAAAGTCATGCAAAAAACGGTGCATACTGTGCATTCATGATGCCCTCCTGTTATATGTACAGAATACATGTAGGAGCGCACTGCATTATCTATCATCTTCCAGATATCTAGGGCAGTGTGTACAGATCATTACCTGGTGGATGAATCCAGCTTTCCCATATTAAGGGACACCTTTTAAGGGACACCCCACTTTCTAGTCTAAGGCCATGACCATCTGACATCCTTATTTGCCCGTTTGATGGCCGTCAACGGCAGTTTTTTGGGGTTGAAATAAAGACTGTCCAAAAAAAAATAAAAAATGGTCATCAAACAGGCAAAAAATGTGTGGTTGTGGCCTAACGGTTGTGTTCAGATATAGTCAAATATACACACACAGTGAGTGCTGCCCTCTAGTGTATCTGCCTCCAGGAGGAATAGATTCTTCAGAAAGATGGATGTAGCCTACAAGATGGATTCTAGAACTGAGCACTGCCTTTAACTGGAAGTGCATCCTTAGTTCATGCTTACAGTAAAAAGCAGCACACTGTGCATCCCCCACCCAAAATCTAGTTGGTAGTGTATAGGGCTGACCTTAGGGTAGATGGTGCAAAATTTTTTCAGGGGCCCCCCACCCCTGGGCTTCTTCTGAGACTCCCTAAAGGTAGCATAGACTAAATTCTACAGCCTCCCACCCCTCCAGATGACATCCACCACCGACTTCCCCCAACCATACAAACAACTACCTGACCCCCCAGTCCACCAGCGATACAAGCAGCTACCCAACCACCATGTCCCTCAGACAGCTATCCGACCCCCCAGCTATACAGACAGATACCCGACCCCCCTACTAAGAGTTCTTACCAAAGCGCGCCCCCCCCCAGTCATACAGACAGCTACTGGACCCCTACCCTGAGCAATACAGTTACCCGAAACCCCCCATCCACACGGACCGCTACCCAACCATGGTTCGGTGTGTGTGTAGCAGAAGAAGAAAGTCAGTACAATAAACTCAAACAAAATCAAGGGGAAAAAACGAATACAGAGAAGACTCACACAGATGGCAAATTATTGAATGTAAATTCTTTCCAGTCCAGTCCAGATGTTTAAGTAGTATAAGTGCCGCCATTTACAATATTTCCATCACCATTATCCGCAGCGTTTAAGGATGTTCTGCATTTTGTCATTCCCTACAGATCTTCAACAACACAGCGACATGTGCACTAAGTGCCGTCATGTATCATGTGCCCCGCACATCCATACTATAATGGCAAACGCAAGACGTTCAATAATGGGATGAGTAATGAATTTATCCGGGGATGATGGAGAATAATTATTCACATGAACCCCGCACTATGGAAGCTTAAAGTAAACATTCATTATCTGTGTTAGTTTATTAGATCCGTAGAATCACATCCTCTCTCCATGTACATTTTAATAAGGATCAACTTTTAATAAGGATCTCCTGCATTTGCCTGTTATGTAATTGTTATCTTGTATCTGGTACTAAATACCATGGTTACCTACATAAAGTAGTTACCAAATAACTAAATTCCATAGTTACCAACATAGTTACTAAATAGTGACTAAATACCATGGTTACCAACATAGTTACTAAATAGTGACTAAATACCATGGTTACCAACATAGTTACTAAATAGTTACTAAACACCGACTAAATACCATAGTTACCAACATAGTTACTAAATAGCAACTAATTACCATTAGTTTGTCGGGAGAGCCCCAACCCAGTTTACTAATGGCCTCTCCCGGAACTTGTGAGAAGAAATACTTGAAGAACAAATACTTGAGAGAATACTTGTGCCTATGTGTCGAGCTGAGTGTCGCTATAAGCACCTTCTGCCTGAGGGTTACCTGTCCTACGAGGGTGACACAAGCCCCAGTCTTGGTTACCTGAGTTGAGCTAAGTGTCCGAGTGTGTCTCGGTGTCACCTGCGCTGTGAGATAGAGTATGTAGGCCTTAGATACGGCTGCTTTGCTCTATCCGGGTCAGTTTCTCTTTCTAGGATACCGCCTACTGTTTAGAGAGGTTCACGGCGTGGGTTGTGATGTTCTCTTACTTGTCCTCCTTAGCTGTCTAGCACTGCATCTTGTCTGTAAGTGTAGCTCTTAGAAAGAAAAACTCTGTGTTTTCCATATGTGTGTCGGTTCACTATCACACACTAGACTGCTCTGTCCCCTAGGGGTTGTGTTGTGTATGTATAGAATGCAGGGATAGGTAGAAAAAGAAAAGCATCTCTCATTGGCTGGCATGGACCACGTGGTACAAAAACAGTAACCCTGTGATGACTACAGCTGTGCAACATATAACCGTACCTGAATATAACACCGACACCTTGTGGTGAAACTAGACAATGTACCTTCATTATCACTGAAGGGATAAGTTTCTGACTGGTGCCTAAAGCACTTAACTGTGGGACACTACACAGGAAGTGGTGTATTCTTTCCAGTCTGACACAGTGCTCTCTGCTGCCACCTCTGTCCATGACAGGAACTGTCCAGAGCAGTAGTAAGACTTAAGATTTTTAAATATAAGTAAAATTACGAATCTATATAATTTTATGACACCAATTGATTTGAAAATTCACTGGAGTGCCCCTTTAAAGGTAAAGGGTCACACCAAATGTTAATTTGATTTAGATTTTTTCCTCTTTTTTCCAATTTATAAAAAAAATCTATTAAAACTTACTCTTTTTAAACCCAATCTTGCAGCATTCATTCTATATCTGCCTAAATCTTTTGCCCAGTACCGTACAATATTAGCTTCTATATCCTTATGTGGCTAGTGATAGTGATTGTTACATTTTTATTCCATCCACTATGTCATCTTCCGATAAAAAAAAAAAATCATGCTTCTCTGTTTATTCCAAAAATTTATAATGCATAGGGTTAAAAAAATGCATTTCATACTTTCATCGCTAAATTTTTGGAATAAAAAAAGAAGCACGATTTTCATCTGAGGATTTTCATCCAACACACTGGATTTCTCTTCTCTTGTTTGGACGTCCATCTTCTGCAAAGTCTACCAGCTTTTCTTTGTACTGCCTCAGTATGGGGTTATGCTGCAGCTATTCAGGAGGGTGAGCACATTCAACAGCTTCTTGTCTTATTATCCAGGTTCAGCGATGATGTAATCAGGACATGTGTTTCTAAGGGAAATATTCTCCAGTCGATTGCAGGTTATACAGAACAAATGCTGACTGTATTTTCTGCAATGGAGAAACATTTTAAAGGGGTATTCCACTCAAATTTAACTTTTTAGATATTGCTGTCCATGGTGAGACTAACAATTCCTTCCATACTTGTTATTATCTATTCAGTCTCCTCCCCCAGTTCTGAGCTGCTGCTTTCTGCTGGACACAAAAACAAGTCCCTAACTGCAACATTGTAGCTTATTTTTAATGCTGAGAAGGTTAATCTGAGGTCAAGTTGCTGATGAACTCACTGTGATTAATCCTCAGGCATTACAAAGTTGCAGATAGGGTCTTGTTTACATCACTGTCTCTGAAGGGAAGGGGGGAGGAGGGGGAGACAGAGAGGAAAGTTCACACACAGATTTTTCTGTCTTCAGCAGAAAGCAGCAGCTCAGAAGTAGAGGAAGGAGGCTGAATAGATAATAACAAGTATGGAGGGAATTGTTAGTCTCATCATGAGCAGCAGCAAAGTTATGTGGAATATGATCGGTGTACAATCTATTCTGCTGCTGAAAGTTTGGGTATCTATGGATATGACCACGCTGGGTTGGTCCTGTGCACGTCCCCCATTGCATCAGGCTTGTGCATGGTCGTACTCATGGATACATAAACTTCCAGCAGCAAAATAGATTGCACACCGATCAGGTCATGAGAGGTCAACATGACAGGTAAAGTATAAAGTAGAAATAAGCAAACTGAATCTTACGTACCAAGACTCCTTCCAAACATTGCAAAACCTTTTTTCAAAGTTCAGAACGAGTTTGTAAAGATGGCGACCGGACAATTTAATACATATTCTGTGTATAGGCAGTCAACTGTCAATCAGCAGCTTGAGGGCGGGGGGGAGGGGTGCGGCAAGAATCCTATTCTCCTGCATATTAGGAGAACGGCTAAACAAAATGATGTAATAAACCGATCTGTTCGGCATTTCTGTCACTAGTGTATGCTGAAGGCCTAGCGACAGATTCCCTTTAAATGTTAGTTTAGGCTCTTTTTATATTGAATTTGTCTGACATAGATGTTTGAAAATGTTCCTGCTGTGCCTGTCAGTGCTTTCCTTTACAGAAAGAAAAGATATACTGACATATTCCAGTCCAGCAGATCTTAATAGGATAATCTTTGGGCATTCATCCTGCACTACACGTTCAGTGTATCCATCAGAGCATTTCCCGGAACAGTATTCAGTATGAATATAACTTTAGGGGCCCTGCAATTGTGTTGGATAGCCGACCTGTGTGGGGAAAATCTGCATCCTCTTACAGTAGCAGCAGTGTGGATAAGATTTTTTGAGTTTTTAATGCCATTTTGTAGCTTCTGATGCCCTGAATAGCCAGATGAGCCAAAAACCTTATTATAAAGAGGATTGTTAAACGGAATGTGTCATCAGAAAATTACTTATTGTTTAAATAATGTTTGTATGTTAAACATTTTGTAAGAATTTTTGTTGACATTTTTTCAAATTTTTTAATTCTTTTTAATCTATATTAGATCTATATTTTATGTAGATTATATAATAATCCTGAGATCTTGCAGTCTTCATTCTCACTACCGGGGCTAAAATAAAGCTGAGACTTCCTGTTCTGTCTGTAGTGATAGGAGGAGTCTGCAGTAAAGTGATTTGTACAGTATTGCAGAGTCATGTGACACCAGTCTATAGATAGCATCAATACAAGACGATAGCAGCTCCCTGTGGAATGAAAGGTCACAGACCATGCTCAATTATATTTTACATTCATCTCAAGGCAGTAGCGTAATTTGGTGGGGGCAGAAGGGGCGGATGCTCCCGGGCCCACACAGGCAGGGGGCCCACTGAAGATTTCGCCAGTTAATGCTGACCGCAAAAGCTATTGCTTTTGCAGACAAACTTAACAAATGTTTATTGGCTGTAGGTGGCCCCTGGCCATCATTTAGTGCTCCAGGGAGGCCCACACAGCTACCGAATGTTTTGTCTGACTATTTAGCTGTATGCGCTTGTATGCGAGGAGAAGATACAGTTGAAGGAGAGGAGAGCATTGACTCTCCACCCTGCCAATCACTGTTGTGGCCACAAGAGGCCGTTCCCTCCCTTACAGCTGTGGGACATAGATGATGTCACTTGTGTGCTCACAGAGCAGGGAGAGAGTTGACATCAGAAGACTATAGTACTGCAACCACACAGCAGGTAAGTATGGCTTTTTTCCCCTTAGTTATAGAGGAGGAGACCTATGTGGGTGGGTGGGGCTAACTCCTAGGAAGGATTTCATATATGGGGGTTGGGGTATGGGATGTCCTGGCTAACTTAAAAGGGGATACCTAATTTGGAGGTACAGTACAGTCTACTTACAGTGGTGGTGGTGGTGTCTAACCACCAGGAGCATTACTAGGTAGATTACTGCTGGGAAAGGGGGTGGCCACATGGGGAATACATACCAGGGGGATTACCTAGATGAGATGGTGCTGGAGGGGATGCCTACATGGAGGATACTACATGGAGGTCTAAATACTAGATAGATGCGCAAAGGGGTAGCTAACTTCTATATGAGGGCACAGAGGGCCCTAACTAGTACTACATGGAAACAGAGGAAAATAATAACTATATTGGGGCACAGAAGGCCTAACTACAGAGGGACCTCAATACTATATGGGGAAGCACAGGGAGGGTCTATCTTCTCTATGGATGAACAAGGGGGGATAATCTACTATGTTAGGATATAGATGTGGGCTTTTTACAATATGAGAGCATAGAGGGACCTACCACATCCAAGCTTTGGAGGAGAGTGGCGCTGTTTCTGGAAAAAAGGCAGCTATGTTTTAGCAATGCTGGATAACCCCTTTATTTTTTACATGGTTACATATGTGAGTTGTAGAAAGTCTTTTCCACTGTTCTCAGTCTCTGTTTACTATGAATAATGTTGTAGAAAATACCCTATATTATTCGGAAAGCATTGTCATCTGCTGAGGTTCCTTATGGGTAACATACTGTAATTGGTTGGGGGCCCACTGAGGCTCACTCGCCCCCCCCCTAGGCTGAACCCCTAGCTACGCCCCTGTCTCAAGGGAACACAGTCTGGCGATTGTCGTCTATGTCCAGGAGTCTTCCTGTAAAGTACGTCACTAAACGCTGTTAAGAACAGCTCAGGCAATATGGCAGCCCCCATAACAACGTATGAAAAGTAAAATTTAAAAAAATGAAAGTTAAAAAATAGAAACAGATTCGAATAAAAGAACAAGTTTAAGTATCTGACTCTAATCAGTAAAAGAAAATTTAGGTGACACTTTCCCTTTAAGGCCATGTTCACATGGCGTAAGAGACCGGCCGTTCCGTGACCTGGCCGGGTCATGGAACGGCCGGTCTCTGCAAAGATCATCCCGGCTGGTTGCCGATGGCAACAACGGCCGTACTTTTACGCTTTGTGAACATAGCCTAATGCTGGATTCAGGGTCTAAACATGGGGTTAGGTAAAAGGAACCCATCCCCCAAATTTAGGGTAATAAAGTAAAAATACAGCATAGAAACTCTTAGTGCACTCTTCCTTACATATATCCAAAGAGTTCCACAACCCGTGCTCGTGCCTGAAAACATAGTATAATTGTTCGCCTCACCCTATAGTTACATAATTACGTAGTTAATACAGTTGAAAAAAGTATGCTAATTACCTGTTACATAGGCATTGGGGTGGCGTTTGAATCCCAACCAGTCAGAAGTATGAATAAGAAATCAGCTTTTCCATCAGCTGATCACATCTTTTGTAGGGGCATTTAAAAGGAGTAGTTCACAAAAAAAATTATTTTAAATAAACTGGTGTTTTGCCAACAACCATCAGATTTTGCTGTGCATTTAAAATTCAAATGGACATTTATCATTTACTGCGTTTTTCTCTTTTCTTTTTTGATGTCCTTTTTAGGTATAAAATGCGGCCGTTATTTGAATCTAATATGGTAATGCGCTACTTTCTACACAGTGTACAAGAAGAAAATCTTTTTTACAATGTGTCCACAGACGTCTGGTTTTCCATAGACTTTAATGCAGCGGATTATTAGACTCAAAATATGTTGTGTTTTAGCTTTATACTTATTTTGCTTTTATTTTACTGTGTGTGAACATAGGTCTAAAGATTTCAAAATCTAGATCAGCAGGGAATGTGATATAAAGAAAGTTTGCAATTTACATTCATCATTTGCTTTTAGTTCTCATGCCTTATAACAAAGCTATACTTACCAGAAATCCAGGTCCAGGAGACTAAAAGTCCCTGCTTGTACAGAGAGTCACGGCTCAATGCATTTATCAATCAAATAACTGCCTTCTCTGGGAGTGTGCATGTAAATTGAAAACTTGCTTTATATCACATTCCCTGTTTTTTTTTTAGATTTTGAAAGCTTTAAGGTCAGGCACACTTTATGCTGAAGTTAAATGTGCCAAAGTCACATATTGTACATTTAGCATTTATTCCAAAAAAATTTTTGGCTCTCTGGATTTGTATGCCACCCAATCAGTGCAAGATTATAGTTTAAAGCAAATGTACCATCAGGTACATTGCTTAAAGTTTTTCATATGAATAGACCGTCTTGGGAATGCTGGTGCCATGGACTTTTTTTTTTAACCGGGGCCCGGTTCCCGTGCATGGTGCCGGTCTATTCCAAGGCACCGACCCGGCCTGAAGCAATGGAGGCGGGCCCCCCTGCCCCCAGTGTGACAAGCCCCCTTCCCCTCTGTGACACAGCTCCATTACAATAAATGGAGCCTCGTCACAGAGGGGAGGAGTTTTGTCACACTGGGGGCAGGCGGCCCGCCTCCATTGCTTCAGGCCTAGCCTGTGCCTGGAAATAAACCAGCATCATGCACGTGAACTTGGCCCCGGTTAAAAAAAAAAGTCCCACGGCACCAGCATTCCCGCGACGGTCTATTCATATGAGAAACTCAATGGTACATTCGCTTTAAAGCGGTATTCTCAGCTACAAAAAATTCCCCCTTTTTATGCTCCTGATCTGCTTTAGGGTAGCTTCACACGTTCCGACTTGCAGCGTTAATAACGCTGCGAGTCGTCTAGGTCCTGGCAGATCACTTTCACTACATACACGCAGCGGTCTAACCGACCGCTGCGTGTATGTAATTCTGCCGGCCGCTTAACCCCTGTTCTGGGTCCTATTCTTTTTAATATGTTTGTAAGTGACATAGGAGAAGGGTTGATAGGTAAAGTTTGTCTGTTTGCTGATGACACAAAAGTGTGCAATAGGGTGGATATTCCTGGAGGTGTCAGTAATATGGAAAATGATTTAGCTTTGCTAGATAAGTGGTCCAAACAGTGGAAATTGAAGTTCAACGTTTCCAAATGTAAAATAATGCACTTGGGGAGGAGGAATCCTCTATCCGAGTATCACATGGGCAGTACTGTGTTGGAAAAGACTTCAGAAGAGAAGGATTTAGGGGTAGTGATATCGGACAGCCTTAAAATGTGTCCCCAGTGCAACCAGGCAGTGGGGAAAGCAAATCGTATGCTGGGGTGTATAGCTAGAGGTATAACCAGTAGGAAGAGGGAGATTGTGATCCCGCTGTATAGAGCTCTGGTGAGGCCACACCTGGAATACTGTGTCCAGTTCTGGAGACCTCACCTAAAAAAGGACATTGATAAAATAGAACGGGTCCAAAGACGGCTACAAAAATGGTGGAGGGTGTGAGGCATAAACCATATCAGGAAAGACTTATAGATTTAATCTGTATAGTCTGGAGGAAAGAAGGGAAAGGGGGGACATGATTGAAACCTTTAAGTATGTTAAAGGACTAAATAAGGTTCAAGAGGGAAGTGTTTTTAGTAAAAAACTGAGCTCAAGAACAAGAGGACACAGTGAGAGGTAAGTTGGGGGAAAGATCAGAAGCAATGTGAGAAAATATTATTTTACTGAAAGAGTAGTATATACCAGGAACAAAATTACAGCAGAGGTGGTTGGTAAATCTACAATAACAGAATTTAAACATGCCTGGGATAGACATAAATCTATCCTAAGATAATAAAAAAGAAAATACTAAAAGGGCAGACTACATGGACCCAGTGGTCTTTTTCTGCTAACAATCTTCTATGTTTCTATGTTTCAGCTCTTGCCCAGCTCTCGCTCCCGCTCCGCTGTATACATTACCTCTCCTCGCTGCACGGGCCCCAGCGTACTGCTCTCCCGCCCGGATAATCAGTGGCTGCGGCAGGGCAACACACTGATTGGCCAGGTGGGAGAGCAGTACGCCGGGACCCCATGCAGCGAGGACAGGTAATGTATACAGAGCGGGAGCCGGGCGGGAGCTGAAGGGGTTAAGCAGCTGGCAGAATTACATACACGCAGCGGTTGTTCAGACCGCTGTGTGTATGTAGTGAAAGTGATCTGCCAGGACCTAGCCGACTCGCAGCGTTATTAACGTTTGAAGCTACCCTAAATTTTTTGCTTCAGGTGGAGGGCAGGCACCTCCATGGTCATTGGCTATGTTCCCACTTCAGAAATATATCGGGGAAGGTGGCCATCTCGTAACATAGATGGTTGCTAAAATGATTGTGATGATAGTTGGTGTCTGTCTATTTAAGGAGATGGATGCATTTGCCTGATATGTTTCCAAAGTGGAAACATTGCCATTGGCTTTTCTGGACAGCAGCAGCACTGTGCTCCTCTGCTCTGCACTCAGCTATTCTATGTTTGGCTCTGCTATTCTGTGTACAGCTCTGCTACGCAAAAGTCCCATCCTCTCAGGTCCACATGGCTGGGAGCTGTCAGTGTGAAGATGGCTTACTGCAGATAATGTGGTGAGCAGAAGAGCCTGAGCAGGGTGGGAGTGAGTCATCTGCCCGACCATGCCGATACCACAAAGAGGTGGTCGGGAACCTACAGTAGCAACAGCCATACAACAGAGTGCCCGCAGGGAGACACAGCTAATAAGGGACATAGAACCAATTGCGAAGTATCTTAAATTTTAACGACCTACTGTTTTAGATATAGTTGTTGTGATGAGAAAGCCCATAAAACCATGTCCGAAAGGCCGCCGTCATTTCATTGTTGTATGAACATAACCTAAAAAGGCAAAACTAAATGGGCATAGCTCCACATTAAAGCTATGTTCACACAACGTATAAACAACAGCCATTATTTGGCACGCAAAACAACGGCCAATGTATTAAATAAAAAATTGCATTGCAGTCTATGGACAATGTCCAGAAATAATTGGAATGATCTTTTTTTTTGACGGCCTTAGCAAACAAAAGCCATTGTTCAACACAGTGCATTGACTTCAATGCAAATCATTGCATTATGAAAAGAACGGCCGTTGTGTAAATTGAAAACTGCTGTTCTTTTCATATGTGAACATAGCCAAACATTGCATTGTAAATTTTGCAAACCTTGAGCCTTCATGCTTGATTAATTCCGCTTTCTGTACACTGTTCATGTTTCTATTCTGATTTTTGTAGAACGTACACTATATCGTAATCGCCCTTACATTTACCTATACAGAATGACTATTTGAAGACAATAGGTCCCATTTTTTTTGAAGACAATAGGTCCCATTTGTTAATAAGTTGTGGTATCTCACTTACTTTTCATTATGGAAGTCCATACATTAGGCACAAAAGAGGCTGAATTGTAAGGAAGCATTAGATATCTATGTGTGGCCCTCCCATATATCACAATTGGCAGTCACATAAAGCTCTGAACTCTTTTATGAGATCGCCATAAAACATAATAAATGAATATCTATGAATTCAATTAACCTGAAATTCTCTTAATATAATTATTCTCTTTGTTGCGTTAACTCCCTGTTCACCTTCAGACGCACCTCGCGTTTCAGGTTTTCTAGGAGAACCGGAGGAGATTAAAGGAGCAATTTCTATTGTGTAATTTTCCTTTAATGTTTCTCTTTAAAATATTTTTTATGCCCAGTAAAGGCCGGGTTTAACGCAGCCTCTTAAAATGAAGCACTTTATTGACGAGAGAATTACCTTTTAGTTTTATTCTCTTCTTAATGCACCACACAGAGCAGCGCCGGGGCATTGGGTTAGTAGGAAAAATAAAAAATAAAAAATAAATAAAAAAGCACCACTTTATAATAAACTGTAAGTTTATTAATTTACATTTATTTCACTGTCAATTAATATGATTCAATATAATAATGGATGCCTTTCTGCATTTGTAATCATGTTACTAAAGAAGTATGCACCATGTTATGTCTAGAGAACGGCCTTATTCCCACGTTCTGTGCATGTTCCGTATATACGGACAGAGTGGAATGGAACGGATTATCGGAACTCCCGCCATCATGTACCATTATGATGCTGGAGGTTTCGAAACACTTTAAACCGAATCTGTATTGGCCGCCACCCACCCCAAACTGCCGACACAGTTTACCTTTTTTTTTTTTTTCAAATTCTCAATTTTATTCATTTTTCAATTTTTATAAAAAACTGCCAATACAAATAACACCCAAAGGGCGTAAAGGCATGTGTGTAGAGATACACAAGAAAAAAAATTGCACCATAAGACTCCAGCAAGAAACATAACGGATGCGTTCCACCGATCCCAAATATTCAGAATTGCAAGCATAAAGAGTCTAAAATCAAAGAAGAAAAGGAGAGGAGGTAGGAAGGAATAAAAGGGTGAGCATAGAAAGAGGGGGAGAGAAAAAAGGAAGGGGAGAAGGGAAAGGGGTACAGGTAGCAACTCACTGAGCCAAAAGAGACTTGTATTCATCTTTTTCGGTGAATTGGTCCCAATAAAACCAAGTCCGGAAGAAACGAAAGGCACGGCCGTACAGCGAGACCGTCCATAGTTTTAATATCCTCAACTTTTCGGATCCACATAGAGATGCTAGGGGGGTCAGGATGACGCCAGAGAGCGAGAATACATGCTCGGGCAGCGTTAACTAGGTGTCAGAGACGACGGTAACTCTTAAGAGCAATGTCTGACACATGCAGGAGAAAGAATGTTGGAGAAGAGGGGAGCTGGTGGTCAGGGAAGGTTGAGGAAATACGCCACACTTCTTTCCAGAAGGAGACCAGCTTAGGACAACTTAGGAATGTATGTAGAAGGGAACCTTCTCTACCACAATTTCTCCAGCAATGCGGAGACACCTCAGGGAAGATCTGATGGAGACGGGTGGGAACCCGATACCAACAGGAGAGAAGATTATATACTGCCTCTTGGAGATCAGAGGAAATCGAGGAGGAATGTGTGCAGGAAAACAAACGCTCTATCTGCGTCGCAGACCGGCACAGTTTTCTAGCCTTTACCGCCATGTCTGGTCACGAGGGCTGCCTTTCTTGTGGGTTCAGGTATTATGACTATTCCTCCACCATCGAGGCGGGGTGTCAATAAAGCAGGAACTAGATCATCCATGCCTTAGGACTGCAGTCCCGCCTATATCCAGCCTAGGGGTGTGCCGAAAAAGAAGATAAGCAGGGAGTGAGGAGCTGCAGGCCTAGGGCATGGATGTTCTAGGCCCCGCCTCTTTGACACATCACCAACTTGTTTTTAGGCATAATACTGACCCCACGAGAAAGGCAGCTCTCAGGACCAGGTATGACACGGCTAGAAAATGGCACCAGTGGTTTGGGATGGGTGGCGGCCGCTACAGATTCTCCAAAAATCTTTGCGGTACTGTACTGACAGAGCCATGTGGCTTTAAAATTAATTATTAAAAAAAGATGTGTATATGCTCACTAGCCATTGCACAATTACTTTGGCGGCCCACCTGAGTGGCATATAGTTGTGTCTCTACATGTGTTTTCTGGTTGAGGCAGTGTTCACACATAGCATTTTATGCACATTTTATTAACACCATTTTGCAACAAACTGCGTAATTTGTGATAAAATATTGATATTTTCCCCACAATTCCTTCAAAATCACAGCAAAAAAAATTGCACTAATTACCGCTAATCAAACCCGATTTAAATGCTGTAGGACAATAGCCTTAGGGTCATATTAGACAGCCCAATGCCTCCTATAAGCGAGCGCCGATCAGCTAGTCTACGCACAGCTAATAATGTTTTAGCAAAGGCTATTGCCAGCAATGTCCCAGAATTCCTTAGAAACATAGAAGATTGTCGGCAGAAAAAGACCACTGGGTCCATCTAGTCGGCCCTTTTGGTATTTTCTTTCTTATTATCTTAGGATAGATATATGTTTATCCCAGGCGTGTTTAAATTCTGTTATTGTAAATTTACCAACCACCTCTGCTGGAAGTTTGTTCCTGGTATCTACTACTCTTTCAGTAAAATAATATTTTCTCACATTGCTTCTGATCTTTCCCCTTAACTAACCTCTCACTATGTCCTCTTGTTCTTGAGCTCAGTTTTTTTTTACTAAAAACACTCCCCTCTCGAACCTTGTTTAGTCCCTTAAAGGGAACCAATCAGCCCGTTTGAGCTGATGTGGTTCCCTTGAGCATTTTATAAAGCACCTGGAGCGGCCCCAGCACGTACCGGCCGCGGCCGCAGCAGGTGCTTTATAACGGAGAAAATGACTTTTATTCCCCGGCTCGTGACTAGATACGAGCGGGGGAGTAGTCATGGTGGGCGGCTCCCCGCTCGTATCTAGTCACTGCGCTCTGCCTGTCAGCGCGCTCAGAGGGGATGATTGACAGGCAGAGAGGTCCGTTACTGGCCTCTCTGCCTGTCAATCATCCCGCCGGGCCGCTCCAGGTGCTTTATACAATGCTCAAGGGAACCACATCAGCTCAAACGGGCTGATTGGTTCCCTTTAACATACCGATACCTTGCCCTTAAACAGCTGTAGCTACAGAGACAGTGTGTGAACCCCAGCCAGTGATTGGCCGAGCAGCCTGTCAGTTCACACACCGGCTCTGCAGCTACAGCACTGGCTCTGGGAAGAGAGCAGAGGGCAGAAGAACACCAGGGCCGCGGACAGGTAATGTGTACAGTTTATTATTATTTTTTTTACACAATCGTCAGCTATCGGCTGTGCATCGCTATTACACTTAGCGGTGCGTGGTCCGCGCCCGACAATTATAGGTTCAAACCTATATCAACGTTTAGCCGGAGCGATAATCAGCCGAATCGGTGAAGGTGATTAGGTAAAGACATTGAGGTAAATGCTGATCACTGTGCGCTCGAGTCATTCCAGGAAAGCCGGTGTAATACAATGTGTTAGTGCGCATAGTTTAAAAAGTTACATTCTTAATTTAAAATTTCTATTGTAGTTGTGATAAATGTAAGTCTAGTTGTATTATTACATATCAGATGAGAGACTGGACGTGATCTCAATAGATATAAATTATTCTTCTCTATTTTCTACTTCACCTCCTTCAATATTTGAGTACGGAGAGTCATTCATAAGGCATAGTGCATTTCCATTGGTATAAAATAGATTTCAATAATGTAACATTCCCCGGCCTGAACTCTGTTTGATAATCAGCTTTGACCACAGTTCATACCATGAGCCCAGGATGTGTAGGGAAAGGTAAATGTTCACGTTAAAAGAAATGTTTAATGTTCTTCCTACTGTTATTATCATAATTATTTTTAGACTCAAAAGTATCTTTCGCCTGGTAGTCGGATTCTATTTTTGGGGGGATTTTCTCCTGCTCTGGACAGTTCCTGACATGGACAGAGGTGGCAGCAGAGAGCACTGTGTCAGACTGGAAAGAATAACACTACTTCCTTCAGGACATACAGCAGATGATAAGTACTGGAACACTTGAGATTTTTTTTTTTTTAATAGAAGTAAATTACAAATCTCTGGCACTAGTTGGTTTGAAGAAAAAAATTAAATAAAATAGTGAACAAGCCCTTTAAGGCCATATTACACAGACCCATACACTGGGGAAGCGAGCCCTGACCTGTCAGCACTAACTTCCTCCTCATTCCACATTAACGGTGTAAGCTATTACACGCACAGATAGCGAGCAGGGAGCACAAATGTTCCTTAGATCGTTTGAGCGGCCCATAGGAGTCAACACAGGGCAACGCACAGCAATCTGATCCTGATCTTTCAACATGCGCTATTACACTGAGCGATTATCATCATGAGTGGTCGGTAATCGACGGCCAATAATCGTCCAATGTAATAGGGCCTTTAAACTAGAGAATCTAAGGGCCCTATTCCACCGGACGATCGTTCAGATTATCGTTAAATCGTTCTAATCTAAACAATAATCGTTCGGTTGACATGCAGTTAACGATTAATGACCGAACGAGAAATCGATGATCGCTTTATAAGACCTGGACCTATTTTTATCGTTGCTCGTTCGTAAATCGTTCGCATTGAATAAGACGTCATTTGGTCGTTCACAGTACAGACGAACGCAATAGCGAAGAAAAACAATCGCAAATACGATCATAAGTAGCGATTATCGTTCCATGGAAATGAGTGAACGTTTTCAGGTCTTTCACAATAGTGGTCGTTTGAGATTGTTAATCGTTAACGATTATGCAAACGATAATCGTCCAGTGGAATTGGGCCCTAAGAATGCAGCAGATTTATCACAGTATCCCATGTGACTAGCTTTAGGGTTTCACATTTAACCACACCCCCTATTACATAGGCCACGCCCCTTTTGCCGAGACTTTAACCATTTTGCTCGACACAGGGGGGAAAAAAAACATCTAAAGAATATCTGGCAAGAAAGGACAAGAGAGTCTTGACTATGGAGATATGCCAAGCCCCAGTCACCTAGTTGGAATGAAACACTGACTTAAAGGGAAAGACACCTTCACAACGTGCTCCTCCTTCCTCCTCCTAGGGCACGAGAACGTCGGCTCTGTAAGATTTAAAGTGTGCCTTTAATTGCATCCAACACCTGCCTATAAATTCCTGCCCCTGTTCTGACCCCGGTGTTGAAGCCTCTGCATGCTAGCTTTAGGCTGGGTTCACACTACGTTTTTGCAATCCGTTTTTTTTTTTTCATCCCTTTTTTTTTGCAAAAAAATGGGTGAAAAAAAAAAAACAGATGGAAAAAACTGATGCATGTGTGTGCATCCGTTTTGATCCGTTTTTCCATTGACTTCCATTATAAAAAAAAACGATCAGTTTTTTTTAACATACACAAAAACATAGTCAACCTAATTTTTGTGTCCGTTAAAAAAACGGATCCATTTTGATCCATTTTTTTTTTTATAATGGAATTCAATGGAAAAACGGATTAAAACGCTTGCACACACATGCATTAGTTTTTTCCATCTGTTTTTCATTAGTTTTTTGCAAAAAACGGAAAAAAACCCCCCGCAGTTTGAACCTTAGCTTTTGGTCCTAGTGGTTTTGGTCATGAGTCCTGCTGTGGTCCAGCCTCCACCTCACTGGCCTCCACTAGCAAGCCAAGCCAGGGGTGGCAACCTAGGGGTCGCCTGCTGCAGCAAATCCAACCCAAATTGCGGCGTGCTCTGGTGAAGACCAGCGGCCCCTTAGACTCTGATCCCAAGTGACTGTTATGCCTGCGACCCCCTTTGGATTGTAATGGGGGTCATGCTCATTACGGTCTCATGCATATTTGTAGCCGCGAAAACCCGAATTTCTGCCAGCAACGGGTACACTTTAACCCTTTGTATTCTGCCATATTTGTATTATGAGAAAGAGATGCAGAACCTGCTGCAGACTGACAGTGCGGACTATAAATGTGTTTGTTTCATTCTTCAATTCTAGGCTCACTGTCCCTTTAATTCCCAGACTCCTTTGGTCACATAAGGTCAGCTCCAGCTGAGAATACAGAGATCATAGCTCAGTGTATATATCCATATTTATAGGACGAGTACATAAGCAGCCGGCCACTTCTAAGCCTGTTTGAAGAGCGGTATACATACAGGCTGATAGATTCCATCTACAATTATCTTTCGAGTGCAGAAACCAACATGCTTCCTGGTAATGGACCCAATTTAATGACTTTTTTGTTTGTTGAAACAGAAATGTCAATCTAATAAGGGTTATATAATTTCCTTATGTGATATTAGTCCCATTGTGGTCAAATGTAACATCGGACTTATTTAAAGGGGTACTCCGGAGACCAAAAATGTAGTTTAAATTCTTTGCTTTAACAAAGTTATATTACTTTGCATTATAACTTTATTTTAAAAAATATATAATTTTTTTTATTATCTACATATACACCCATGTGGCAGCAGTAAGGAGCGACACATCCCCTCTGCTGCCACCAATGTTTGTGTTGGGAACGGCGGGACTCTAACAACCACCACTGACCAGATGCTGCAGGACAGCGGGATCTTGCCGGGTAGCCTCTCTTTCCTCTGTGTTCTGTTTATAAGAATATACAGTACTAACCCCCTTCTCCGCATAGCGATAGCGCGGTTCGGCAGACTAGAGCAAAGCCAAGGATATAAAAATTTTTCTGTATAACGCTTTTCTTTTTTACTTTTTAACTGTTCAAAACTTTTTTTTTTTTTTAAATCTTGCTACCTAGAAAGCTTTAACAACTAAGGTTAGGCCTTTGTTAACAGACTCTTTCATGTTTAAATTTAGTTTCTGTATTTTGTTTGGCGCTTAACGATACATTGCATGAACACAAACATATCCGTTTTAATGATTTCCGAAGGATTTAAGCTAAAAAAGTACAGTAGAGTATCTCCACAATGAGGACAAAAAGTGTATAATATCTTACGTATAGCCTGTGTTCACACATTATTTTTTTTTTTAGGCAAAAATATGACTGTAAAAAAAAAAAAAAAGCTCTAACATTACAGCTGTAACTGACCTGGACAGTTCCTGACATGGACAGAGGTGGCAGCAGAGAGCACTGTGTCAGGCTTGAACAAGACGTGAACCTTTAGGAATAGAAGATAAATTGAAGGTATTTTCACACAATAGGATAAAAATCAAGAATTACAATATAGTGTTTTTTCAATCACTATAATGAGTGACTAGTTTTATTTAAAGGGAACCTATTGCCAGGACAATGCTATCTAATGTATCACCATCATTTTATAGAGCAGGAAGAACTGAGAGGATTGATATATATCTTTGTGGGAAAAGATTTTGTATAACTTGTAATTTATTGATTAAAATCCCTGGTCATTCTGTGATAAGGAGTCCAGTGGGCGGTGTCATTCAATAGACTGGACTCTTCAGCATTGAAACATCAAATTTAAAAGTTAAACTAAATCTTTTTCACATAAAGATATATATCAATCCGCTCAGCAAGTCCTGCTCTATAACATGACACCAATAGCTTAGGTAGCATTTTCATGGAGACAGGTTCCCTTTAAGCTGTTTTATACAGAAGATAATATTTCTCCAAGCCAATTTGCAAGAATCAAGAATTACCAGAAATGTTTATATGCAGCTACTGCTACACAAGGATGTAATACCAAATATTGAAAGTAAGGGTTCACATACTTTTGCCGCTCACAGATATGTGATATTGGATCATATGACCATGTCTAATATTCACATTAATTACTTAATTAAATGCACATTAGGGTTTTTTCCCTGCACTTACTACTGCGTCAAGGCTTCACTTCCTTGATAACATGGTGATGTCACTTCCTGGACAAAATGGTGATGTCACTTCCTGGACAAAATGGTGATGTCACGAACCGACTCCCAGAGCTGTGCAGGCTGTGGCTGCTGGAGAGGATGATGGCAGAGGGATGCTCAATGTCCCTCCAGTGCCCTGTGTCCCTCTGTGTCCCCCTGTCATCATTCTTTCCAGCAGCCACAGCCCGCACAGCTCTGGGAGTCGGTTCGTGACATCACCATTTTATCCAGGAAATGACATCACCATGTTATCCAGGAAGCGACATCACCATGTTATCCAGGAGGTGACATCACCATTTTATCCAGGAAATGACATCACCATGTTATCCAGGAGGTGACATCACCATTTTATCCAGGAAATGACATCACCATGTTAGCCAGGAAGCGACATCACCATGTTATCCAGGAAGTGAAGCCTTGATGCAGTAGTAAGTGCAGGGAAAAACTACTTTATAAGCATTTCCCGTAATAAGTGTATATTGGGGATTTGTGTAACTTTTGGGGGGCAATACAAGATTTAAAAAAAGAAAATTCTCTAGACTACACCTTTAATGAGGAGATTTAGAAAATGTTAAAGGGTTCATAAACTTTCAATCATCACTGTTCATGATATATCCCATAATGCTTATTCATAAAATGCAAAAATCGCCTTGTTTGGAACTACCATGAGCGCCCAGTGCTGATTTATAGTAGTCAGTATGAACAGCATGGCCAATACTTCTTTATGTTTTTCAAAGGGCATTGTCCTTCGTGTAAATGATTACATCCACATACGGTATATACAGCAGGAAGAACTTCATTTCTCTGCCTAAAGACTTTCATGTACACAGTCCAATCTATGGAGTGCATAAAGAAGTATGGTAAACCCCCTTGTGGCTGAGGTCCCATTAGAATGCATCAGCCCCTTCAGTGCTTACACAGACCCTGAAGAATCCCTTTAAGTATAGCATTATGTTCCCTGGCAGTGAATGGATTGTGGATAAGTAGTCATTTGTCAGCTGGGCTTCTTTAATATATTGGCATAATCTGTTTGTAGAATGATTTTGTAACTGAATTAGTTGACAGAACAATATTTTAGGCCATTCACATAATAACAATTACTTTGGGGCAGAAGAATATGACCAGACATTTATTTGGATTATAATCTATATTTAGTGACTAGAAAAATGACTTGGCCCATAGGACTGATTCTGATGAAAAGCACAAACTAAGGTTTTATGTTCATGACGGCTCCCTAGAAATGAATAGAGGCATGGATCATGTGCCGCACCTGAGGCTCTATTCACACCAGGCGCCAGATACTGAGATCGCTGGGGGGTTCGGGATTCATTTTTCTTGGAATACCCCTTTAAGGCTTGCCTTATGTATTCTGTCATCTTGATTTTGCAGTTCCAGTGGTCCATTTAGTGCCCCGTTGTGCTGCTTATACTTCTGCACGTCACTCTTAGATCAGTATGTTTACTCACCTGCAGCAGTGTACAGGGGCATAAAAAAAGGGAAAGAAGTAGTTTAGTACTATGATATACTGAGAATACATATTGGAACTCATAAAACTCAGTTTTTAAAATTGTGACTTGGTTTAAGAGCATTGCTTTGGTTTAAGAGCTCCCTGTACTGGGTGGGAGGGGGAGTGAGGGAGAGGCAGGGTCTGCATAGTGGGGTCTACAGCCCTGTACTCTGACCCAGGAAGTCTCCCTCACCTTTCAAATCATGGCAGGTCCACTTCAGACTTGGGCTTGCATCAGGGGACAGGACTGTCGAGGTAATCTCTCCATAGCTGTAACCCCTCTCTCCCCGGACAGAGAGTGCTGCATGTATGTGCCCACATCTGCCCTGCTCATTCCTTCCTGCAGTCTCTGTCAGTCCTTGTGTTTTCCATCCTCTCCATTCCTGCTATACTTTGCCTGCACTTACACTCAGCTATTTACACTGCTATAATGTGCCTGCACTTACACTCAGCTATACAAACTGCTGCTATAATGTGCCTGCACTCAGCTATACACACTGCTGCTATAATGTGCCTGCACTTACACTCAGCTATACACACTGCTGCTATAATGTGCCTGCACTCACACTCAGCTATACACACTGCTGCTATAATGGGCCTGCACTTACACTCAGCTATACACACTGCTACTATAATGTGCCTGCACTCACACTCAGCTATACACACTGCTGCCATAATGTGCCTGCACTTACACTCAGCTATACACTATACACGCTGCTTCTATAATGTGATCTGAAGAGGTAAGATTACATGTCCAGTAGAGAATATAATACAAAGCACAATCTAATCTGTTGGCTTTATACAAATAAGGATTATTATATAAGCATAGTAAACAAATATTACAGTAGCTGTTAGATTGTAAACCCTCTCAGGTAGGGTCCTCTCTCTCTCTATGTACCAGTCTGTCATTTACTTTGTAGTTTTCTTGATTTTATGTATACATTCTGTGTGTTAACTCCTTATCATATCTACAGCGCTCTGGAATCAAAGGCACTTTAAAAAAAACTAAAACTAAAATAATAATAATAGATGCCATAAGCAGCTGTGATGAAGGGAAAGAGTGTATACAATATACCATAGCGTAGAATAGAATACACCAGGATCATTAGACATCACCGGCCATTAATCTACCTACCTGGGTGTTCTGCCTTCCACCTTTGATCTATCATAAGAGACTTTCTTACTTGCCATAAGGGTGAATGCTGGCAAAGAAAGTACAAGTACAAAGAGTCTTACACATGAGATGAGTTCTTTCCCTGCTTATACTGCAGACAGTTTTCAAATGTCATGAAAGAATTTTTCATACATTCATGTTCAAGAAAAAACTAATATTTTTTTCCTGTGACTCCTCATTAGTCATATACCTTGTCAAATGTCAATGCAAAATATCCAGGACTGCATATTGCAACATAAGTCCACCATCTGCTGCCGAAATGTGTGCCGTCACCCACATGGCCGCAGTATCATGGTGAGTCCAAGTTATACTAAGCCATAATAGGGAGTCTATTGACTTCTGTGATGCTCTGCATGCCTCTACTTGCAGAGATAAATGTGAAATAAGCCTTAAAGGGATAATCCAGCATAAGAAGAACATGGCCACTTTCTTCCAGAGACAGCACCGCTCTTGTCTCCAGTTTGGGTGCAGGTTTTGAAACTCAGTTCCATTGAAGTGAATGGAGCCATATGGAAAACCGTACCTGAACTGGAGAGAAGAGTGGTCCTGTCTCTGGAAGAAAGTGGCCATGTTTTTCTAACGCTGAATAATCCCTTTCAACCCCCGCCTCTGCCGCCTATTTTGGCCTTTATTACCATGCCATGTTTCGGTTTAATCTTTTCCTCTTTGCCTCCTAAGAACCATAACGCTTTTATTTTTCCACCTACAGGGCTAGTTGGGGCATCACTTCTTGTGCCACGATCTCTAGTTTTTATTAGTATAATATTTGTGTAGATTGGAAATTTTGATTGGTTTTTATTATTTTTTTTTTCGATAGATAATGTGACAATCCTTGTGCTTTTTCCTCCTATCATTTATGCTGTTCACCATACGGAATAGTATTCTTCTATCTTACTTGATCGGACAATTACACACGCTGTGATATATAATATGTTCATTTATTTTTATGTGTTTTTAAAATGGGAAAGGGGATGATTTAAAATTTTATTGGGGGAGGAGCTATGTCATATTTTTAAAAACTGAAAAAAAATATATATATTTTTTTTTACTCTTTTGATGTCCCCCTAAAGGACTATTACAAGCAATCATTATATTGCATATACTGTTAAAAGCTATGCCATTGCATAGCATCGATCGATCAGCACCTGTCACTAACATTTAAAGGGGAAGTCTGGGCAAAATAATTTTAAGATATGTTATTGCCCAACAAAAGTTATGAAAATTACTAATAGACACTAGTTATGGGAAACGCACCTATAGTTCATTTTCTCTGCACTTACTACAGCAGGGTGTGTTCAGGCCTCCGTAAAGTTGGTGATGTCACTTCACATAAACTGCCGACTCCTGCTGCTCCAGTCTGTGCCACTGCTGCAGCAGGAGTCGGCAGTTTATGTGACGTGACATCACCAACTTTACGGAGGCCTGAACACACCCTGCTGTAGTAAGTGCAGAGAAAATGCAGTATAGGAGCGTTTCCCATAATAAGTGTCTATCAGTAATTTTCATAACTTTTGATGGGCAATAACATATCTTAAAATTATTGTGCCCAGACTTCCCCTTTAAGGGGATAATGGCACCCATTTAAAGGGTTAATGTCAGGCAGCAGTGTAATCACTGCAGCCCATCATTACCGGTGAGGACCCAGCTTCTGCTAGCAGACGATCCTAACTCTCTTTATGAAGCGAGCTCAGTTCAGCATAAAGCCCCTGTACGTTAAGAGATGCTGAGGGGTCATGATTAGAGATGATCGAACTTTGGGAAATCCTAGTTTTGATCGAACTCGAACATTCTCAAACCTGACCCATTTGATTCCTGATGCCTTCCTGGTCCGTGGGGAAGGAGGAGAGTGCCCGGGTACTGACTGGAATTCAGCCTAGGTAATAGGCTGAATCCCGGAATTCCAGACAGTACCCGGGCACTCTCCTACTTCCCCACGGACCGGGAAGTGTTCGAGTTCGATCGAACCTAGGATTTCCTGAAGTTTGATCATCTCTAGTCATGATGCACAAACTAACTGCTTTTCATGACATCTCGGGATGTCAAGGGGTTAATGAATGCCATGATGGTGTATGGAGGCTCAGCCCTGTATGTCTATCAGTCCAGACAGGGGGAGGTGGGGGAGGGTAGAGGTGTGCATGCTGTGGCTCAGCTTCACTTCTGTGGCACTTCAGCTTTCAAGGAATAATGCAATTTTATAACGCAAATAGCCAATAGCAAAGACAAATGGGGAAATGTATCAAGCAGTCTTAAAGAATGAATGGAGCTGTGTCATAGAGGGGAGGGAATTCCCTCCCACTGGGAGCGGGCCGGCCTACCTCCAGTGCTTGAGCACCGGTCTGTTCCAGTGCATAGAACGGCACCATGCACGGGAACCGGGCCGCGGTCTGAAAAACGGACCGCGGCACCGGCTTCCCCGTGACGGCGCCATTCGATCAGTGGGTTCAGCTTAAAGAGGATGTACCTGGTGGTACATCCTCTTTAAAGTAGGAATGACCTTTGTTGTCAAAGCAACGAATCATAGCTCAGCTATCATTTTACCAGGGCTCATGAATATTTGAAAGGTGAGCTGTGATTGGTCACTATGGGCAACAAAGACCATTCTTACGGTAAGACTGCTTGATAAATCTCCCCCAAAGTAATAATTTCTTCTTCTCTCCCCATCTGCCGTTGTCTCCAGCTCTCTACCTGCTACGGACCTGACAGATTCCCTTTAAATCTCTTCCGCTTTGCTGCTATTGTAATTTTTGACAAGGAAATTCGTCAGCACTTCCACCACATGTGACCCTAGCTGTACAGAGATATTGTTCCTTGGAGGCAATGCCTGTAATATGGCGCATGATAGAAAATAATACGGCAGCGCACAAAGTCACTGGTGTTTACAGGGGGTGAATCATTCCATTTCCTGGAGGACTATATAAGTGTTGCTCTCTTTTATTGTATTCTCAGAAAAGTACAATCTTTCACTATACTCTTCTCTGTATTGAATTTCTATCGCAGGAACACACCGGGTTATTGTGAACATTATTTGTGTTTGTAATTACTTCCCGCCCTTCAAGCAACATAGGGAAATGTGTGTTTATAGGGCAGTGATGGCAGCGTACAGTGTCTGTGCCTCGTCGTGCTGACCTTAGTCCTCCGCTACCCTCAGCCTCCCGGTACAATAAGATCCATTGAAGTTAATTATACCCACCGCTTAGGTTGTGCTAAGTATGATGTGTACAATTCTGTGTGGGAGTTTTTTTTTTTCAAAGGAATAAAAGAATCACAATGATAAGCTGGTGATCCCATAAGAGCCTTAAAGGAGTAGTCTGGCGGATTATAAAATACGGTAGGAGGCTGGGGCAGGGGGGAAGTTTAGAAGTACTAAGTTTGCTCTCCCCGTGCCAGCAGTGAGCCGCAGCACCAGCCCCGGGATCAGTGCCGGAAAGCATTTTTCCCCAAGTTGTGTTGCTGTTACGACTCGGGGGAAGGCCTGTCCCGGCTGATAGACTGGCTGCTCAGCCAATCAGTGACTGGAGCGGCATTCCGCCTATCAGCCGCGTCATGATGTGTCAGCACTGGAGATCCTGGGGCTCGGCGGGGGTCCTGAGGCCGGTCCCGTCACTCACCGTGGGCATGGGGAGAGGTAAGTCAGTACTTGTAATCAATTCCCCCTCTTTCCCTGCCAGCTGCCGGGTTTTATAATCCGCCGGACTGCTTCTTTAAAAAACAGATAAATCGTAGTGATAATTATATACTGAACCCTCATATAATACATTAGAACATATTACTAAATTGCAAGAGACTGGTGCAGGTTATAAGATTGCATAAGATGTTATTCATTATATGGAATAGAGGGTGCATTGTGGTCCAGTTGCTGAGGCAGCTGTATGACACCCAAAATCTCTCCTGTAGGGCATTACAAAGTTGCAGATAGGGACTTGTTTACATCAGCCGTCTCAGAAGGGAGGGAGAGACGGAGAGAAAAGGTCACACAGTTTTTTGTGTCTTCAGCAAAAAAGCCAGCAGCTTAGGTCTAGAGGAAGGAGATTGAGTAGATAATAACAAGCATAGAAGGAATTATTAGTGTCAACATGGGCAACAACATGTGAAAAGTTATGTTAGAGCAGAATACCCCTTTAAGGGTATCTTTGATGGGCTTCTTATTGTCAACAAGCATTTCTAGAAACGCTCAGTTGGTGATAATTGTCCAGCATAAAAGGGGCAGTGATCCTTGGCTGGTCACATTTTTAGAGCTCACTTCAATATTTATCGTTATTGGCCGAACATTTTCCGAAAACAGGGAATTTGTGGTTGATAACAAAAGGGAAGCTGACAGCATGGATATACATAAAGTATATACCTGCTGCCAGTTTCCAGATGCGATCAGCAACATGCGCCACTGTATCTCCCACTTTTCCAGAGTGATTGACAGCTGTAGATAGATACAGCGGCCATAGAGCAGGTCGGGAGCAGAACGCTACTGTGAAACTGTCAGAAAGAAGGTGAAGATGCCAGATCACAGCAGTGCTGATGGTAAGTACTGTATACATTGCTGATTTAATGGCATCTAGAAACTAGCAGCACGAATATATGCATATCTGTGCTGTAAGTTTCCCTTCATTCAATGGCCACACAAATGATACAGGCATTGTTTGTGTGGCCTGGCTGCTCGATAAATTGGTGCTCGTTTGCAGTGCCTTTACACGCCACTTTTTTGTGTCCTTGCTTGACCCCTTTCTGGGCCATGTAAAAGGACGCTTATAGTGTCACTGTTGTTATAATTTCCAAAATACAAATCAGTAGGGGATGTGAAATAAAGCACGTTTGCAATTTACATTCATTATTTTATTAAATTTTTTTGCTATCATGCTTTATAACACAGCTATACTTACTTGTGTACAGGTTCAGTCTCCTGAAGCTAAATACAAGTTCCGGTGAGTACAGAGAGTCACAGCTCAATGTGTCCATCAATCACATGGCTGCCTTCTCTCTGCGCGCAGATGACCTGGGAAACATAGGACTGTGTTTAGACTGTTTGAAAAAAATAACAATGAATGTAAATTGCAAACTTGCTTTATATCACATCCCCTACAGATTTAGATTATTAAAGTTATAGCCATAGTGACACTTTAATGCATCTACCCAAACTGCATTCAAGAGTAGTGTATAGTGAATACTTAGCTTTATGTGCTGTAGGACATCTTACAGATGTTCATAGTTAAAAATACATGATAACTGCACTTTAGCGCATCTATTATACACACTATGCTCAGAGATATTATATTATTTTTTACAGCCGAGTGTTTATAGCTCATGCTGCCCGAGGCACTCGGAATTAATACACCCCATTAGGGTTATTCCATATGCTTCTGAATTTCTTTATGCAGATCTTCCCCCAAATACCTAGCAGTCGAACACGGATTCTGATGTAGATTGACTGTGGATCTCACCCCTATACACACAGATAAGTGATGGAAACAATCAGAAATCCACCTTATAATGTCTGTGGCTGCAGGAAAATTTTGCACCAGTTCTGACCTGTGTGTGTGTGTGTGTGTGTGTGTGTGTGTGTGCATGTGTCAGTTTGTATGAGCTGCATTAAAAAAAATAATAATACTAATATATATATATATATATATATATATATATATACTTTAAAAAAAAAAATCATTTAAGAGCTGCACCCCTCAACACTACTGCCTTGGCAAAAGCCAAAAGATCGCCATGATGTTCCTAGTGATGAATGTTCATAATATCCAATTATCCCATCCACCACATTCTAAAGCTATACTGTGAAATATTGTTAAGGACTAATGTTAATTTCTCTGTAGGAAGTTCCAGAAGATGAGATGGGAAAATGTTTATGGTTCTTCTTTGGAAATTCTTCCTTTGTTTATAGCAGTAGGACCCATTACTTTTTTCTAATAAAGATAGAAACCAAATTGTAGCCCTCCGATTCAAGTTAGAAATAAGACAGCTCATTATACAGCTTTTTTTTTTTTTGCTTTCCTACTATTCAGTGGCAATTTTTTTAAGATTTTTTTGGGGGGGCTCTTAGTTCACATTTATATTTACAATTTGTCCATATGTGGTGTCCCAGCACAGGCTGCTGTTCCTTGGCACCTTTAGTAAGCCACTCCCTCAGGTTCACACAAGTGGGAGATGGTGTGCTGTTGTGTTTTCCCCACTAGATGTCACTACTGTCTTGTCTCATACTATGCACGGCTGAAGAAGTAGAAGGGTTAATTGTTTAGTATCACATATTATGTGTTGACCAGTCACAGGTGCACGTTCTTTTCTGTCCTATCCTATCCGTTCTCTCACTTACAGTCAGTCCCACCATTCACAGGAGGGTTAACACAGCCCCTGTAGGAGGAGTTAGTTTTTGGTGGGAGAAACTAGTGCAGTTCTGAGTTAGTTCTCAGAGTGAGAGGAAGCAAACAAATTAATTGTCTGCTGGAGTTAAGTCGGGGCCTGGCCTTAGCCAGGTCCCCTTTCAGAGAGTTAGTGGCTGCAGGTCCAAGCGGATGGATGTTTGAGAATCCGGTCACAAAGTTTTCCTCCTGAATCCTAAGACAGCTATTCAGTGCTAAGCTCTACAAAGGGCAGAGAAGCCCAACAGGGAATCCCTTGCCCATGCCAGGAACCTCTCTAAAATATGCAGGGCAGTTACCTGAAACAAGAGGAACTGACCCCAGTGGGACAAAGCTACCATAAGAAAGGTCTACGTATCCTACTGCACAGTGCAGGACAACTGGGTAATCCTGGGAGTCTGCTACACCCAGATAACTGATGAATGGGGCTCATATTACCCACCAAGGACGAGTAGCCCGCAACTAGGGGCCATAAGGAGGTTAGAGACAGCAAGCCATCCGTGAGTACACACACGAGATTCTCTCTCTCATTCTACTACTTCACCTGTTCCGGCAGAGCACATTTACTACATTGGGCAGGGCTTCTCTGGCAACTCCTCTCCTCTCTCTCTTTCTACTACAAAGCACCTACTACTACAAGCACTGGTTCTGGTGCCAACAACAGGTCATGAATGATTTGAGGATATCCCATATAAAGAACATTTGCCGTGATATCTCAAAACATGGCCTGTCGGTGGTCCCTGAGGACTGGAGTTGGGAAACACTAGTTTAGGTTTCTAGTGTCAGTGAAAAATCAGGACTAGTACTTGTCCTAAAAAAATGTAACGGATACTCATGGGCCCCAGTACACAGTCTACAACCTTAGACTTTTTTGAGTCCATTAGGTTCCAGGGCCCAGATGGGTTCATGTCCTATGCACCTCCTATAGTTACAAAGGTTCGGAGGGCATATTGACGTGACTATCTTCTTCATCCGCCGTAGTGATGGCTGTTCTAATAAAGTCTTGCGTAGTGGAATATATTTAAATTATAATGTCAAGTGATTAAAGACACATACATTTTCCCAGTTTAGAGTCTATTATCTGGGTTTTATCATATCTCTATTCTAATGTGGAGATCAGGCTATTTTAAATAAATACTATATCATCCTGATTAAAAGGACTGACAACTTAATGTGCTGACAGCTATTAGTTAAAGTTCCTTTTCTTTTATATGACAGTGAATAATGAAACTAACTGTCTCTGTGCTATTGTTTGACCCTGGAACATCATAACACTAAAACTTTTATTGCCGGTTTAATGCCGAGCACCAGAAGATGCGTAATTGGCAAGAGACATATTCCTTCTTATTTATTTTACTGTTTGCTGCTCAACCTTCACATCAAATTTACATTCCTAAATATATCTCCTGGGAATGAGTTTCTTTACACTGGGATCCACTCCCATTTTTGGTGACAAACACAGAAGGGAGAACAGATTGCACTGTCGCCAGGCTAACTAAACCTAAGGGCTCATACGCACAGCCGTAATATGGCTCCCTACTAGGGCGAAAGGGACTAAGGGGGAGATTTATCAAGCAGTCTTACCGTAACAATGGTCTTTGTTGCCCAAAGCAACCAATCACAGTTCAGCTTTCAAATATTTCAAATGAAAGCTGAGCTGTGATTGGTTGCTATGGGCAACCAAGGTCATTCCTACTTTAAAGGCATGTTCACACAACATATGTTTTGTATAAATCACGGCTGTTGTTGTAATTTGCAACAACGATCGTAATTTATACAAACATATGTTTTATGTGTATGAATGGAATCCCGGTCAGAGTATACGCTCCAGTCAGGATTGTAACCGGCCGCACAAAAACCTGAAAATGACAGTTTTGTGTGGCCGCTATTAATTGAATAGCGGCCGCCCAGAACATGTCAGTTCCCATAATGAAGCGTGCGTGCAGCGGTGAATTGGGATGCGGGCACCCACATCCGAATGCACCAGAAATTAAAGGGGTTATCCAGCGCTACAAAAACATGGCCACTTTTCCCCCTACTGTTGTCTCCAGTTCAGGTGTGGTTTGCAATTAAGCTCCATTTACTTAAATGGAACTGAGTTTCAAAATCACACTCAATCTGGAGACAACAGTAGGGGGAAAGTGGCCATGTTTTTGTAGCGCTGGATAACCCCTTTAAGGTCATCCGACCGGTGCTACAGTACCGGCCGGGATGATCTTCAGTAACACCGGCCGTTCTGTGACCCGGCCGGGTCACAGAACTGCCGGTGTTATACCATCTGTGAACATCGTCTAAGACTGCTTGATAAATTCCCCCCTAGGGGTCTAGTGTGTCTCTGGTACTCCGGCTAAAAATGTTTTTTTTTTTTTTCAAATCAACTGGTGTCAGTTAGTTATATAGATTTGTAATTTTCTTCTATTTAAAAATCTCAAGTTTTTCAGTACTTACCAGCTGCTGCAGGAAGTGGTGTATTATTTCCTGTCAGGGGCGGAACTACCACTGTAGCAGCCATATTGGATGCTATTGTGGTGTCCCACCATGGGTTTTACCTGTCTTTACACCTCTAAAAAAAGCCTGTACTTTAAAGTGTTAGTGGTGGTGAGGTATTACTTAAGTGTCGCCACTGGATGTCGCTAGTATATGTACTGTATGCCTAAGTATTGCACAGCTGTGGTGTCTAAAGGGTTATTGTTTCTGTGATCTGTGCACCAATGAGAGCTCTTTCTCTTTTCTACCCATCTCTATCCTTCTTTTTTCCCTTGCACTCTCTTCTCACCCACTCACAGCACAGATGCTGTAGGAAGTTGTTACATGGGGAGAGGAAGTGTAGCCACACCTTAGTGAGTCTTACTTTGGATTTGGACGGACCCAAACAAGAACACTCCCTATAGCAGTTAAGCTGGGCCCTGGCCTATGCCAGGTCCCCTGTTATGGGACTCGCATAACTAGAGCAGTGTAGTGTGATCTGAGGTGTGGTAGTGAACGCACGCTTATGGGACCAGAGTGCACTTCTTTCTTGAAAGCAGCACTTCCACATACTATACACTGCTAAATGCACACTTAGAGAGGACAAGTCAGGGATCATCCCAGCCCATGCTGAGAACGCGACTAAAAGTGCAGGACAGTATCCTGAAGAAATAAGAACTGATCCCGATAGAGCAAAGTTGCTAGAAGCCTACATACTCTATCTCGCAGCGCGGGTGTAACCAGAAAATTCTGACCACTCTGCTCATCCCAGGTAACAAGGTCTGGGGCTTGTGTTACCCTCTAAGACGGGTCTCCCCACACTGGTGGGCAATGGGTGGTGCAAAGACCGAAGAGCACGGGCACAAGTATTTTCTCTACTCTCAAGTATTCTACTCATTCTACTTCTCAAGTTCCGGCAGAGTACAGTACTACTTTGGGTTGGGACTCTCTCGACATCCTCCTCTCTACTTCTCTACTTCTCAGCACGCATCTCAGTGAGCACTGCTGTATTCCTTCTCAGCTCTCAGCACAGATCCGGTTATTAAGGTCTAAAGTAACTTATCAAGCTGAGACTCACTCTGTATCAGTGTATCAAGTATTGTGGCAGTAAAGAAGAGTTTATTTATTTTAACTGGACTCTGTGATCCTTATCCAAGCACCTACACAGCCATTTCATCTTCCTTGGGTCATCTCCCCTTTCTGTGGGTGGCGGTACCAATAGTCCGGGTGGGTCACAATTCCACTCCAGACCACAGTGATAAGTATCCAAGGGACCCCCAAAAAGCCTGGCAGGTTACTGACCACAGGGGAAAGGGTATAGCCGGCCTCACTAAAACCGGTACTGGTGCCACAACAGAATAACACCAGGCTGAGGCATATCTCGACCATCCAATACACTAGTGGAGTCACACAGCACCATTTAGCAGGGCGACACCACACTATGGGGCCTGCTGCATTAGCGGACCCCATGGCCTGCTTCTGCAATACACTGGCCCCCTGAGCTGTCATCACTTGCAGCACCAAGTGGCCAAGCAGGCCTCCCGGGTTGTCCCAACGAGCGCTTGCAGTTATGACTACACTTGGGGGGGCAATCAAAAGTTTGCTATTTCTAGCCATTTCTAGTTTTGCCCCGGTTTCCAGTCTGATATAATGTGCTCTGCTGCCACCTCTGTCCATGTCAGGAACTGTCCAGAGCAGGAGTTTTCTATTGGAATGTTCTCTGCTTTGGACAGTTCCTGACATGGACAGAGGAGGACAGAGAGCAGTGTTTAAAGCTAGAAAGAATACACCCCTTCCTGCAGGACATACAGCAGCTGATAAGTACTGGAAGACTTGATATTTTTTAAATAGAAGTAAATTACTAAGTTATATACCGGCCTCAGGGGAAAATGCCAGCTGATGGACAGCCCGCTCAGCCAATCAGGAACTGAAGTGGTGTCCCACCCTAGTCACTGACTGGCTGAGCCAATCAGCCATCAGATGAGCTGTGACGTGTGTACTGCAAAAGAGCCTGGAGCTGCGATCTGGAAGTCAGAATCACCTAGATTGAACACTGAAGAATGGAAGGAAGCACTTGAGACTGACAATTGAAATCTAGTACATGATTAGTTCGCAGCAGGGCATTGATTTAAAAACTTACAGATGAGGACGTGGAGAGTTATCAGCAGCCATACTGGAGCCCTGATATCAATAAGGAAATTACCTGTTGCGACAGCTGCACACAGTACAATGGAAGTGTGCAGAAGAACTGCAGAAAGTTCTCCAAGATGCTCGGAATAACCCGCTAATCATCTGCCCGGTAAATCCTCCTAGCAGTGTACTTTGAATTAATGTCGCTTTATAACGCTGCGTTTACACGGAACGATTATCGTTCAAATTTTCGCAATAAAGATCACATTTGAGCGATAATCAGATCGTTTAAACACAGCGAACGATCAAGCGACGAGCCAGAAATCGTTCATTTTGATCTTTCAACATGTTCCCAAATCGTTGTTCGCTCAAAATTCGCAAATCGCTTCGTGTAAACAGTCTTTCACCAATTTACTCTAAGTGTGAGATAGGCTTAAGAGTTCTTAAAACGATCGCAATAACGATTTTTCTAACCAATTTTCTTACAAATTTCCAAACTATTTGTTCATCTAAATGCTGATCGTTAAAAAAAAACGAATCGTTGCTTCAAAATCGTTAAAAGATCGATTAGGCGGATTATCGCTCCCTGTAAACGCAGCATAAGCAAAGAATATAAGGCTGGGTTGACACTGCGTTTTTGAAGTCCATTTTTTAAATCTGTTTTATGCAAAAAACTGATAAAAATATGGGTGCATTTGTGTGTATCTGTTTTGATCCGTTACTCACTGACGTCTATTATAAAATAAAAAGGATCAAAAAACGGATCAAAACGCATCTGTTTTTTTAGCGGACATATAAACATGGTCGACACGAATACATCAGTTTTTTTCATCTATTTTTGCATAATACAGATTAAAAAAAACGGACTGCAAAAAAAAAAAAACTCTCCGTACTGATCCGTTTATTTTTTAGAAGAGAAATCAATAAAAAAAAACAGATCTAAACAGATTAATTTCCCCCATAAAATGTACATGTTGCAGGAAGATGATTCGATCCTATCCCGGAGAATTAAATGACAGATCCATTGGGTCATTTCCCTAAAGAAAGTCGGGGATTTGATCAAATGAACAAGCCTCAAGCAATGACGGGGAGCAGGAGGCCCAAATGTGCATTGAACCCGGCTTGAGGCTTGTTCATTTAAACATTTCACTAAAACGGATTTGATCAAATCTCTGACTTTCTTCAGGGAAATGACCCAACGGAGTGGAAATCCCTGATTTGATAATTTCCCTACAACATATACGTTAAACTGACGGCAAAAACGGATATAACAGCAAAAACGCAGCGTGAACCCAGCCTGACACTAAGCACTGAAGCAATTTGTTTTATACTTTTTACAGTTCTTGTAAATGTTTTATTTTATTTGAATAAACATTTAATATTTTTTGCAAAAATGTTTTATTTAGGAACGTCATTGGTTTACGGTAATTATACATAGACTTCTAGGAATTGTTTCCAACCTGTGGTTCATTTTGCGTCGGTGTGAAGTTGTAACGTGTGTCTTATCTATTTCATTCTTCCTTCTGAACAATGGAGAGATATTTAGCTTTTATCTATCACATCCAGTATAGCATTACCTATTCTGTAGGAAGCTATAGCTCCCTTAAGGTGGCCATGCACATAACATATTTGCCGAGTTTGATGTGAAGCACCCTTGACATTGAATGGGAATATGAATTGCGGGCCAGACGTTTCTAGTCAACATCAATACCTGAGCGACGTTGGTGCCCTTGGTGCAGAATGGATGACAATGGCTTCAGTGACATTCTAAAATCTAATGGAAAACTGTCCCAGGAGTGGAGGCTGCAAAAGCAGCAAAGAGAATAGAACTTCATAGTGAAGCCCCTTAAAGTCAGAAGTGCAACGAGCGCTTATGGGCATATATTTGCCTATGGTGTG
Source organism: Dendropsophus ebraccatus (assembly GCF_027789765.1). Classification (NCBI taxonomy): domain Eukaryota; kingdom Metazoa; phylum Chordata; class Amphibia; order Anura; family Hylidae; genus Dendropsophus; species Dendropsophus ebraccatus. Next base: position 17,883,997 of record NC_091456.1, on the reverse strand, counting down.
CAGTATATTCCCCAGCTTATCCTATTATTTCTAGGTGCTTCACAACTGATGATGAATGATCCAAATGAAAGATATGATCTGTTCCCAAACACTTTTTGGGGCCCAAGTCTTGAAGTACAATAATATCACGTTTTTTATTGTTTGGTATTTCAACTAAAATTTACCCGGAAGTAACGTTCAGAAATTGAACTTTGCTCTATAATTTTTGTGAGCGTGGATGGTGGGTTGTATCTGGTTAGTTTAGCATTGGTGAGGCTTCACGTACAGTACAGTACTGTGTAAGACTGCTGGAGTGTATATACAGTACAGTAGTAGTACAGTCAGTGCACCACCATCTCCCATCCTGTACTGTGTAAGACTGCTGGAGTGCATATACAGTACAGTAGTAGTACAGTCAGGGCACCATTATCTCCCATCCTGTACTGTGTAAGACTGCTGGAGTGCATATACAGTACAGTAGTAGTACAGTCAGTGCACCACCATCTCCCATCCTGTACAGTACTGTATAAGACTGCTGGAGTGCATATACAGTACAGTAGTAGTACAGTCAGTGCACCACCATCTCCCATCCTGTACAGTACTGTATAAGACTGCTGGAGTGCATATACAGTACAGTAGTAGTACAGGCAGTGCACCACCATCTCCCATCCTGTACTGTATAAGACTGCTGGAGTGCATATACAGTACAGTAGTAGTACAGGCAGTGCACCACCATCTCCCATCCTGTACTGTATAAGACTGCTGAAGTACATATACAGTACAGTAGTAGTACAGTCAGTGCACCACCATCTCCCATCCTGTACTGTACATACTGAACATTTCTTGTGTATAATGTCCTGTACAGTATAGTGCTGCTCTGTAATGTACTGTAGGGATTATACTGGGCACTGTACAATGTAATAAATGAGTATTGTAGGTAATTATTGGTGAGTGCTGCAACTAATTAAAGACATTTACATTATTTCCTATGGGAAAACACTGCTCGAAAACAGAGCTATCTCTATATAGCTATCTATCTATCTATCTATCTATCTATCTATCTATCTATCTATCTATCTATTATACATATATAGTATGTGTAGTTTTTTCTTTCTTGGATGAGGCTAATACACCAGTTTTACAATGAACTTTAAATACCATGGCATACGCTTACATTTGTGTCTCAGTATTTCATCAGATTTTTCAGCCTAGAGGAATGAATGTAGATAACAATACAGCTGCCCCGCCATTGTCCTTTGTTGTGTAGTACATTCATTTCCTGCCTTCTCAAAACAGAATTGTTAATTTGTGCGGGACGAGTTGTTGAATAGCTAATCATCAGCGGCTCACATCTGCTCACCAGTCCATACAGTATGGATTCCCATACAGACCTCATCTTCACCTATTACTGGGACACAAAGCAATTGTCAATATGTGTGATACATAAGAGGGTCATCCACAGTTCTCTTTATTTATTAAAGGGATGTTTCATCAGAAAATGACCTATTGTTTCAATCAAATTTATGTTACACATATTTTGTTTCCAATTTTCCAGTAATTATTTATACTATAAGAAAATCCTGAAGTCTTGCATTTTGCAAGGTCTAATATATAATAATAATAATAATAATAATAATAATAATAATAATAATATTTATTTCCCTTACGTCCCATTGGCATCACAACATATGGGGTAAATTCGCCCCTGCGAGCCCCTGGGACGAAGGAATATTTAATGAAAAAATAACAATTAAATTTTAATCCCCTCCTCCATGAGGTATAAATAGGCTCCACCTCCTCCTAGACCTCAGTCTTTTTTTACTTCGTTGCTGTTAGCCCTAGGGGACTTTGTCCCTCCTCCGTTTTTATGCTTTGTTAACCTGTTGCATTCAGGTTTTCTCTCCAGGTAATGATTGCTGGGATGCCGCTGGAGCCGGTCTCCAGGTAGTATCCTGATATTTGTTTCTGCAGGTCTTAGCTTTTAAGTTTTTCTTACCTAGTGCGTCTTGGAACGCACTCTGCGTGTCACCCGAGCCGCTGGCTTTTCTTCCAGTCGCGTTCGACTGTGGAACGCATCAGCGCTGCGTGCGTCTCAGCACTGCGGCGTCAGCGTCATGTCACTTCCGGGGGCCGGCAGCGGCGTGCGCTCTCTGCACGCCGGATTAGCTGTGTGTTCAAGGCAGAAGGTAAGCTGTTGCTACCTCTAGGTCTGGCTGTCTTCCTCTGGAAGGATTTTCTGTGGCTCATTTGGATCTAATAGAAAACATCTGAGTGCAAAGTGCTGTGATCTCTCTTCTATATACTTAAAAGTAAGTGTTGCTGCCACCTAGTGTCTCTTTCCGATATCACTCTAGCCAGGCTAGTGGTTTATATGTATTGTAATACATTGATTATTTGCAGATGTCTGAAATGGAGACCAGTCCTGCTGCTGGCAAAAGACCTTCTAAGGAAGCACTTCATGTGCCGTGTGAGACTCCTCTACCTGACGGCTATGGATACCGTTGGAGGATCATTTTTTCCAGATAAGATTCATCCTTTCTTTCATAAAAATATTTATGAATGCCTAAAAATATTTATAATGCCTAAGTACACTGTCCTTCATGTAGACCTAAACCTATGAGGAGCCTGATGTTCAGGATGTAGTTGTATGGGTCAAGGACTATGTGCAAAAGACTTTAGCGGCTAATGAGAATCGCCGCCCGTGTCCTAAGTTAAAGACCAAATGGAGTATTTCTCTCTCTACTCCCAGCCTCTGAGTATATTACTTTATGGCTGTAGGATTATGGTCATTTTCAGTTTTACTGTGATTGATTGATGAAGTTAAGTCATCATCTTCTTCTGAAACCTCTTCTACTTCTGAAGATGAGAGAGAATTATTTAGGGGGTATTTCACAGCTGATAGAATTCACAAGCTCTGCTAAGCTGTGCAAGCTGAAATACACCCTGAGGAAATAGAAGAGGATAGGATTGGTCCTCCTCAAAAAAGCCTAGGGCTTTTTCTGTGGGTAAGACTTCAGTGTCTATGTTACAGGCGGCATGGAAGGAACCGGAAAAGGCTCCGGGTTTGAGCAAGAGGTTTAAGACCTTATATGTTCTCAAGGAAGAACAATGTAAGGACTGGATTGAGCCTCCAAAGGTGGACCCGGCCATAGTCAAACTGTTGAAATGTACTGTGCTGCCTGCAGAGGACGGATCCAATCTGAAGGATCCGATGGATAGAAGGGTGGAGGTAGCCCTCAAGAGATCATATACGGCAGCGGCAGCCCAAGGGGCAGTCTCCATTTCTTCTTTGAGGTTTCTAGAAGCCTAAGAAGATGGCTGACCAAGGTCCAGGAAAATTTGGAAGGTAGAGCTAGCAGGGACAAGGTCCTTCGCTCCTTAAAAAAGGTCATTATGGCCATTGACTTCCTCTGCGATGATGCATCTCAGGGAACCAGGTTAGCGTAAAAAAACTAGTACGCTCTCGACCGCTGCCGAAAGGCGCTATGGTTAAAACCCTGGGTTGGAGATGCTAACTCCAAAATTCAGCTCTGTAATATGGAGTTCCAGCCAGGTAGGCTGTTTGGCTCTGAGCTGGATAAATTAATGGAGGAATTGTCTGACAAGGAGGGGAAGTCCCTACCATTGTCCTATAAGAGCGGTGATTCCTTTCGCAGAGCAAAATCTCCTCAGCGAGGCAAAGGGAGATACCAGTACAGAGGTTGAGGAAGAAACTATTCCAGAAGAGGTTCCGGGAAGCAGCAGAATAAGGACACCAACAAGAAACCAGACTTCTGACGCAGAAGCAGTCCAGTGGGGGGACGTCTGAGTTTGTTTCTCCCTGCCTGGGAAGAATTAAGGAAAGATCACTGGGTGTTAAATATTATTCAAAATGGTTATGTCCTTCATTTATCATCTCTTCCTCCTCCAAGATTTCTTCTGTCAAGAAATCTTAAGCCAGAAAGACACTTAGTCCTAGAGACAGAAATTCTTTACCTCCTTTCCATTGAGGCTCTAGAGGATGTTCCTCTATCCGAGATCGGTCAGGGAGTTTACTCCCCAGTGTTTCCAGTGCTGAAGCCATCCGGAAATTGGAGGCTTATTATAGATTTGCGATATCTCAACAGGTACATCGTAAATAAGACGTTCCACATGGAGAACATAAGATCGGTAAAATCTATCCTCCAGGAGGGAGATTTTATGGTCACCATAGATCTACCGGATGCATATCTTCATGTACCGATTCTGAAGGCTCACAGGAGAGCCTTCGCCATCCAAATCCAGGGGAAGGTAAGACACTTACAATTCAAAGTCCTTCCATCCGGAATACCTCCGCACCCTTTGTTTTCACAAAGGTAGTGTCACCATGATGGTTCGCTTCTGTTTATAGGGGATAAAGTTATCCCTTACCTGGACGATTGGTTGATTATGACTCAGACTCAGGATCTTCTGAGAGTTCAGTTGAACTATGTCCAGGACATACTTCAACAATTAGGTTGGCTTATCAACATAGAGAAATCAGACTTAATTCCTAATTCCTCCTTGTCAGGTATCCATAAAAACATAAATGCGCTTTCTAGGGCTCCTTGCCTCAGCTGCGGACGCGGTGCCATGGGCGTTATGGCACATGAGATTTCTTCAGAGAGAAGCACTAACAGTATGGAACCGAGGACTGAAGGACTTGGATGCGATGCATGTTCTATCGACTCAAACAAGACATTCTCTAATGTGGTGGAGACAAGTCAAACATGGAGTTTTATTTTCAGAACCACACTGGATAACCATCACGACAGATGCTTCAGGAACAGGTTGGGGAGCTCATCTGACAGTCATCACGACTGCAGGATCTTGGAGTCAACAGGAATCCGCTTTGCCCTCCAACGTGAGGAAGCTCAGAGCGATTTACCTAGCTCTTCTTCATTTTTCTCCTCCTATTTTACAGAGAGCAGTCAGAATCCGGATGAACGACAGGACCTGTGTGGCGTACCTAAACAGGGAGGTACCAGATCCCTTCTCTCCTCAGGGAAGTAGAGAAGATTTTTCTGTTGGGCAGAAACCAGAATAACCAGACTCTCTGTGATTCATATCAGGGGTGTCGACAATATATTGGCGGATTGACTGAGTTGAGGCCTGACATTACCGGGGGAATGGTCTCTCTCAAGGAGAGTGTTCATTCAGTTAACCCAGAGGTGGGGGCTTCCTCAGAGAGACCTCATGGCATCAGCAAGCAATGCCAAACTGAGGAATTTCTGTTCCCTTTACAGGGCAGACAATCCCACGGTAGTGGACTCAATGACAATACCATGGACATACCAGCTGGCGTATATCTTTCCTCCCATAGCCATGATTCCCAGAGTTTGAAGAAGATTAGTCGTCAGTAATAATAATAACTCCCTTCTGGCCGAAGGGGTCATGGTTCACCCTGCCCATGAATATGAGCAGAGGGGAATTTTGGAGATTACCTCTGCATCCGGATCTAATATTCCAGGGTCAACATCTGTGCAGGAATCTTTCCAGCCTCAGCTTGCCAGCTTGGAGACTGAGAGGACCGTATTAGACTCTAGTTTTTCTGAGAAGGTATAGTATACTCTTTCTCACGCTTGTAGTAGCACTACAAATAAATCTTATGCACGGATTTGGAAGATTTTCAAGATTGGTGTGCAAGCAGGAGTATTGATGGACTTAAACCTTCTACTCCAGTCATTGGAGTTTTTACATAAAGGCTTCTATAAAGGATTAAAACCTAGTTCCATCAAGGTGCAGATAGCAACCCTCTCTGCACACCTAAACTCACGTTTCTTTCAGATCTTGGAGGTAAAGAATTTTGTTAAGGCTAGATTAGGCCTAACCTGGTAAAGCAGGTAGACCCATGGGACTTATCCTTTGTGTTGAGACGCCTGTGTCTTCCTCCCTTTAAGCCTTGGGAGGAAGTAGACTTCAAGTTAACATTGAAAGTTTCTCTTTTACTAGCCATTACCTCTGCTAAGAGAGTTGGAGAACTTCAAGCCCTTGACTCCGCACCTCCATACGTGATTTTTTTCCCAAGACAAGGTTATCCTTGGGTTCCTTCCAGGATTCCTGCCTATGGTGGCTTCATTTGCCAACATCAACCAGCCAATAGTATTGCCTGTATTTTCTCCTACTGGATCATCTAAAGAAGACTTGGATCTTTCTTTATTGGACATATCCAGAGCTATCAAGATCTATCTACATAAAGTAGGTGATTTTCGTAAAGACGAGAATTTCTTTAGCCCTTTCGCAGGAAAGAACAAGGGGAGAAAGGCTTCAAAACCTTCAATATTCAGATGGATCTGTGACTCCATTGCCTTATGTTACTCCTCTGCTGATCTGGATCCAGCAGAATTTACCAGGGCTCACTCTACTTGAGCTGTGGCCTCCACTTGGGCAGAGCATGCCGCTGTGCCACTTGAGGACATATGCCAGGCAGCTACCTGGTCGTCTTTGACTACCTTTGTGAGATATTTCAGGCTGGATACTTCTTTCTTGTCAAGAACAACCTTTGCAAGATGTGTTCTTAATAACGTAATAAATAACCCGCCCATTGGGGATAATGCTTGCTAATTCCCCATATGTTGTGATGCCAATGGGACGTAAGGGAAGCTAAAATTATTATGTTAATTTGTTTTCCCTAAGACCCATTGGCATCACAAGACTCCCTCCCTGTGTTTTATGTTTCTTTATAATTAGACTGAGGTCTAGGAGGAGGTGGAGCCTATTTATACCTCATGGAGGAGGGGATTAAAATTTAATTGTTATTTTTTCATTAAATATTCCTTCGTCCCAGGGGCTCGCAGGGGCGAATTTACCCCATATGTTGTGATGCCAATGGGTCTTAGGGAAAACAAATTAACATAATAATTTTAGCTTGTATAGCACCAACAGACTCTGCAGCTAGTAAAAGGGGTATTCCGGTTAGGTAAAATATAGGTGGAATAATTTGCCCTCTGGAGATCAACATACTAATTACATACTTGTAATTATTAGAGATGAGCGAACCGCTTCACCCGATATGGGATCTGGTTCAGATTTTCCCAAAAATCGGAGTCCGATCGGATTTGGATTTTTGGAAATCTGCTCCGATTTTTTTTCCCCTTGCTTTCTAAAATGGCACGTGCCATTCTACAAAGTAGGAAGTGTTCCGGGCGGGAAAAGAGTCGATCCGAACCCAAACCTTCGGCATTTGATTAGCGGTGGCTGCTGAACTTGGATAAAGCCCTAAGGCTATGTGGAAATCATGGAAATAGTCATTGGCTGTATCCATGTTTTCCAGACAACCTTAGAGCTTTATCCAAGTTCAGCAGCCCCCGCTAATCAAATGCCGAAGGTTTGGGTTCGGATGGACTCGAACCTGAACTCGGTTCGCTCATCTCTAGCGGTCACATGACCGCACCACGCAGTGTGTAGAGGGAGACAGAGAGAGAGGAAGCAAGCTGCTGTTGTGTACTACAGACTACTGAGAAGATATTGTGGGAAAGGAAAGGAAAGATTAGGAAAGCGGAGAGGAGAAACATCTAGTGATTGAGAGAGAAATATAGAGAGGGCGAAAGATAGATAGATTAGGCATAGGACAGAAAAAGGTGCACAGAACCAAAACGTGCAGTACAGATATACAAGTCCTATACTTCTGATACTGTGTATATCACATCTGTCTTATCCTGAGAGACAAAAATACCTGGTTCAGGTGTATAGCATTGTATCTTAAAAAAAAGTGCCATATACCCAATTTCTATACTTGGACCCTTCTGATTTTAAGTGTGTATATCACATCTGTCTTATACTACTGAGAGACTAAAATACCTGGTTCAGGTGTATAGCATTGTATCTTTAAAAAAGTGCTATCTATCTATCTATCTATCTATCTATCTATCTATTTATCTATCTATCTATACCCAATTTCCATACTTGGACCCTTATGATTGAAAGTGTGTATAGCACATCCCTCTTATCCTGAGAGACAAAAATACCTGGTTCAGGTGTATAGCATTGTATTTTTTTTTTTTAAAGTGCTATATACCCAATTTCTATACTTGGACCCTTCTGATTGAAAGTGTGTATATCACATCCGTCTTATCCTGAGAGTCTAAAATACCTGGTTCAGGTGTATAGCATTATATCTTTAAAAAAGTGCTATATACCCAATTGTTGACTACTGTTGCTCCTGCCTGGCCTCCATGTTGGCTACTGCTGCTCCTGCCTGGCCTCCATGTTGGCTACTGCTGATCCTGCCTGGCCTCCATGTTGGCTACTGCTGCTCCTGCCTGTCCTCCATGTTGGCTACTGCTGCTCCTGCCTGGCCTCCATGTTGACTACTGCTGCTCCTGTACTGGCCTCAAATGACTATTGCTGGACCTCCACTGGCCTCCAATGACTACTGCTGCTGCCTTCACTGCATTTGTCACCTTTTTCCTGCATAGACCCTGTAATGGTGAATTTCCTGCATAGACCCTGTAATGGTGAATAGAAGTCTAAAAAAAAAATTGACTTTGAGATATCGAAAAGATAATGATGTTACTGACATGTAGAGCCCTAAATTCAACCAAATACACTACCCCTGTATCATATAGATGCTTTAAACTATAAAATCCGAAGAAATCCGAAATTCGGTAGGACCGAACTCTCCGAAAAAATCCGAAAGTCCGGTCGGACCGAACTTTTGAAAAGTTCGCTCATCTCTAGTAATTATCTATTCGTCTCATTCCCCTAGTCCTGAGATTTCTACTTTTCTGAAGATACAGAAAACTATGTGTGAGCTGTTCTCTCTGCCTCCCCTCCCTCCCCCTTTCCTTCCGAGATGGCTCATGTAAACAGAGTTCCTGGCTGTCTGTCTCTGTACTCTGTAATGAGCGGAGGTCAATAAGGTCATGTTGCTGGTGATCTCACTGTGATTAACCCTCCTGGCATTACAGACTGCAGAGACAGATGGTCAGGGACTTGTTTACATGAGGCGTCTGGGAAGGGAGGGGGGAAGGAGGGGGAGAAGGAGAGAACAGCTCACACACAGTTTTCTGTGTCTTTAGCAAAATCAGTAGCTTAGAACTTGGGGTAGGAGACTGATAAGGTAATGACATGTATGGAACAAATTGTAAGTGTCCAAGAGAGGGGATGGTTCAACACGGTATTTTACCTAACTGGATAAACCCTTTAAATTGAGACTTGGTTCTGTACAGAAACAGATTGCTAAACTCAGGGAGACCAGCCAAACGATAACACTGCTGGCTGCTAGTGAAAGCGCTCAATGCAGTGAAATCCTAGGTGCATTGCCAGAATCCTGCTCCACACTGATGAAGGGCAACACCCCCGAAACAGCTGTATGCGGATGGATACCTGGCATTGGTTTTTCCCTTGTCATTACATTGACTTATAGTGCCACCTAATATGGTGGTTTTGGTGGTTTCCTTACAAGAGCCACCCCTTGGCTGGGTCCTTCCCGGATGGATATCTGGCTAGTCCTGTGTTTTCAAACTCTTCAATGAGGCTCCACGGGCTCTTCTTTTGCATTGGTTCTGTACAGATGACTTTCCAGCAGTGAAAGGTGACAGCAGTGTAGATAAGAGCAGATCTTTACAATAGCTGATGCTATAAGCTCAGCCTCCCCCTCCTTGTTGAATGACCTCTGCACAGGTCATGGAGCATGCCTAGAGAACTCTCCCATTCATGTAATTAGGCTCTGGGCCAAATTATTATGCCTATGTCTATTGGGTTTGCCGTAATGCTTATCTATAAATGCTGTTATAGCTCAGGCAAGATGGCTGCCTCCATAACAATGCACTAAAAATGACATTTAAAAAAAAAAATCACAAAGATATTAAAAAAAACAACATGCCTCAGTAACCAACTCTGATCCATAGAAAAAAAATCTAGTTGATACATTCCCTTTAAACCAGAAGAAAGGACATACAAAATGTGTGCATGAGATGTGAGGAACATGCAGGATGTCCAGAATTAACTCTTCATTATAAAACCATGCATAAAAATTTTTTAAAAATTCATTCCTCCATTTGCGTACAGAAAACAGGCAATGGTTCTGCACATAGCAATATGAATCGTTTCAAGCTTGAATAGGCCACATAAGCCTCTGCAGCGATAAAGTAACAAAAAACCTATATGCACCAGCATAAAGTATAAGAATAAGCACTGATGCACAGACTATCTATCCCCATTATAAGACAAGTATCATGGGGTCAACTACTTATTGGCCATTAACCCCACCTGTTAGTGAAGGGAAATGTCACAATAGAGTGAATGCAAATGTGAACTGTGCCTAATACTGAGCCGCTGTATGCAAACAATGCCCTCTCCAGGGCTGAAAGTCAAACCACTTAATATACATGGGCTGTATGGTCACACGATGGAGACAGGGATATTGACATACTATAAGCAGATAAATAAAATTATCATATTGCATTCAGGCAGACTGTCTTCTTACTCCCACCACACAGGCAAACGCTAAAGAAAAAAGAATTCTAAGGAAATTATATAGAAAAAGTAAAGAGAAAAAAAAAATCGAAAGACTGGCTTTCAATGCTTTATGGTCTAAGATTTGCGATCGCCATGTTCTTTGCAATATGTTACTATGAACTAACTGAGTTCCTATATGTTCCTCATATTAAATGAATATATGTGTTTAAAGCGAATGTACTATTAAAAAAAAAAAAATTCAGTACCTTATCGGCGCCGGTGCAGGAATCCTGCTGCTTGGAGGTGTGTGACTGAGGGGAGGGGATACCGTAACACTGGGGGCGTCAGCTCTGTCTCCTGTGCATAGAGACATGGAAGAAAACCGCACCGAGCCTGAGAAACGGGCAGCGACGATAAAGTACTGGAAAAATAAGTTCCATAGTCCT